>NW_028301601.1:5454545-5757575 GCF_987345545.1 Pholcus phalangioides
ATGAGTCACTTTTAAATTTGACATTAGATGGCAGCACATTACTATAGAGTGTAGTGTGGAAATTCATTTCTTACGATCTTACCTGTCTGACATTTCGCCTGCCCTGACCGTATGAGAGAACATATGAATGATGGTACAAGTGATCAAGTGAGTGACCGTATGAGTGATCAAGCAAGTGACCGTATGAGTTATCAAATGAGTGACCGTATGAGTGATCAAGCAAGTGACCGTATGAGTTATCAAGTGAGTGACCGTATGAATGACCAAATTAGCGACTACGTGAGTCGGACCGGATATCTCATTTCAAACCCGACATTGACCGTATGAGTAGCCAAGTGAGCTGGACATTTATCCGTGACGATTAACCTGTCCTGACCGAGTGAATGATGGTGTGAGTGACCGTGTGAATGATCAAGAAAGTTGGTAATTTAATCCCCGATGGTGTTTTGCCTGCCCTCACCGTGTGAGTGACCAAAACAGTGACCCTATGAGTGATCAAGTGAACTGGAAATTTACTCCCTTCATATTTCACCGGCCCTGACCGTATGAGCAATGGTATAAGTGACCGTATGGTGAATATATATGAATGATTGTATGAGTGACCGTATAGTGAATATATATGAATGATTGTATGAGTGACTGTATAGTGAATATATATGAATGAGTGTATGAGTGACCGTATAGTGAATATGCAATTAAAAATGCAATTAACACAAATTACAAACAATATATACACATGGGCATTGTATAATATTTTATCATGTGTATATATTGTTTGTAATTTGTGTTAATTGCATTTTTAATTGGGTTGCTGTATTTTTGAAACATATGACAACCATATTTTTATGGGCATCTTTTTATCAGCCACCTCGTTGGGCATTTTGCCTGTTGTGGCGTTGTATTTGTATTTGTATTTGTATTTGTATATATGAATGATTGTATGAGTGACTGTATAGTGAATACATATGAATGATTGTATGAGTTACCGTATAGTGAATATATATGAATGAGTGTATGAGTGACCGTATAGTGAATATATATGAATGATTGTATGAGTGACTGTATAGTGAATATATATGAATGTTTGTATGAGTGACCGTATAGTGAATATGTGAATGATTGTATGAGTGACCGTATAGCGAATATATGAATGATTGTATGAGTGACCGTATAGTGAATATATGAATGATTGTATGAGTGACCGCATGAGTGATCAAGTGAGTGACTGTATGAGTGATCAAGTGAGTGACCGTATGAGTGATCAAGCAAGTGACCGTATGAGTGATAAATTGAGTGACCGTATGAGTGATCAAGCAAGTGACCGTATGAGTGATCAAGTGAGTGACCGTATGAATGACCAAGTTAGCGACTACGTGAGTCGGACCGGATATCTCATTTCAAACCCGACATTGACCGTATGAGTAGCCAAGTGAGCTGGACATTTATCCGTGACGATTAACCTGTCCTGACCGAGTGAATGATGGTGTGAGTGACCGTGTGAATGATCAAGTAAGTTGGTAATTTAATCCCCGATGGTGTTTTGCCTGCCCTGACCGTGTGAGTGACCAAAACAGTGACCCTATGAGTGATCAAGTGAACTGGAAATTTACTCCCTTCATATTTCACCGGCCCTGACCGTATGAGCAATGGTATAAGTGACCGTATGGTGAATATATATGAATGATTGTATGAGTGACCGTATAGTGAATATATATGAATGATTGTATGAGTGACCGTATAGTGAATATATATGAATGATTGTATGAGTGACTGTATAGTGAATACATATGAATGATTGTATGAGTGACCGTATAGTGAATATATATGAATGAGTGTATGAGTGACCGTATAGTGAATATATATGAATGATTGTATGAGTGACTGTATAGTGAATATATATGAATGTTTGTATGAGTGACCGTATAGTGAATATATATGAATGAGTGTATGAGTGACCGTATAGTGAATATATATGAATGATTGTATGAGTGACTGTATAGTGAATATATATGAATGTTTGTATGAGTGACCGTATAGTGAATATGTGAATGATTGTATGAGTGACCGTATAGTGAATATATGAATGATTGTATGAGTGACCGTATAGTGAATATATGAATGATTGTATGAGTGACCGCATGAGTGATCAAGCAAGTGACCGTATGAGTGATCAAGTGAGTGACCGTATGAATGACCAAGTTAGCGACTACGTGAGTCGGACCGGATATCTCATTTCAAACCCGACATTGACCGTATGAGTAGCCAAGTGAGCTGGACATTTATCCGTGACGATTAACCTGTCCTGACCGAGTGAATGATGGTGTGAGTGACCGTGTGAATGATCAAGTAAGTTGGTAATTTAATCCCCGATGGTGTTTTGCCTGCCCTGACCGTGTGAGTGACCAAAACAGTGACCCCATGAGTGATCAAGTGAACTGGAAATTTACACCCTTCATATTTCACCGGCCCTGACCGTATGAGCGATGGTATGAATGACCGTCTGTGTGAAAAGATGATTGATGGTAATAAGTGACCGTATGAGTGAAAAGATGATTGATGGTAATAAGTGACCGTATGAGTGATAAAGAGAGTTGGACATCTACTTGTGACACTTTGTCTGCCCTGACCAAGTGAGTGATCAAGTGAGTTGAACATATACTTCATGACATTTCACCTGCCCTGACCGTATGAGCAATGGTATAAGTGACCGTATAGTGAATATATATGAATGATTGTATGAGTAACTGTATAGTGAATACATATGAATGATTGTATGAGTGACCGTATAGTGAATATATATGAATGAGTGTATGAGTGACCGTATAGTGAATATATATGAATGATTGTATGAGTGACCGTATAGTGAATATATATGAATGATTGTATGAGTGACTGTATAATGAATATATATGAATGATTGTATGAGTGACCGTATAGTGAATATGTGAATGATTGTATGAGTGACCGTATAGTGAATATATGAATGATTGTATGAGTGACCGTATAGTGAATATATGAATGATTGTATGAGTGACCGCATGAGTGATCAAGTAAGTTATTTTATATCGGTAGACATTTACCAATTGACATTTCACCTGCCCTGACTGTATAAGTGCCCGTAGAAATGACCGCAAGAGTAACAAAGTGAGTTACAAATGTAAGTGACCGTATGAGTAATCAATTGAGTCACCGTATGAGTGGTCAAGTGAGTGACCGTATGAATGACCAAGTTAGCGACTACGTGAGTCGGACCGGATATCTCATTTCAAACCCGACATTTCACCCCTTGTGTACGTGTTAGGTGAGTATGATATACACTTGCAGAATCCAACAAAACCACACATAAAACCAGGGCATGGACCCACCCAGGCCTCACCGCCTACATTTTGCAACAAGTTCCCTAGGATGTCGCAGGCTTCCGGCTAGATATATTTCACAGACCCCCTTCTCTATATTAAATTTATAGTGTGAAAAACAAAAAAAGATGAAAACCATATCAGGCCCGGGCTGCAGCTATGTCAGTCCTACTCTTGTGAGGGGCCTCATGTCCATAAGTGACCCCACGTTATGATATTTTGTATAATATAATTAATTTTGAAAATAAGTAGGAAATATGTAGGCTGTTTATTTCCAGCTAATTATGGCGCTACCATCACCTTGCCTGAGGGGGCCCATGATGTTGAGACGGCCCTGATAGAACTCAGACTAGCGAGGAGATCAATAAATTCTAGGTCAGTGGCCTGGAGGCCAATTTTTCTTTGTAAAATTTTCGTTCAGAAAAAACTCACTGAAAAAATCATTTCAATACGTATAAAGGGTCTTGCTTCTAGATGAGAGTTGAAGACTCTGGGTAAGACAGGGGGGCCACGAGAAAAAATATATGGTTCAAAGGGGGGGGGGGGTCACGGGTAAAACAAGGTTAAGAAACACTTCATTAAAGTACTACATAACCACCTATAAGAGGGGGGGGGGGTCAGCTTTGAAGACACTCACCCGGTCAATCATTCGGTCACTTACTTGGTCAATCATACGGTCACCCGATTGGTCACTCTTCCGGTCACTTACTTTGTCACTCACTTGGTTATTATTACGGTCACTTGCTTGGTCACTAATTCGGTTACTCACTTTGTCACTCACTTGGTTATTATTACGGTCACTTGCTTGGTCACTCATACGATGATTCACTTGGTCACTCATACGATCATTCAATTGGTCACTCATACGATCATTCAATTGGCCACTCACAATATCACTCATACACTGAACCACACAGTCACTCACTATATCACTCATACAGTGAACCACACAGTCACTCACTATATCACTCATACAGTGAACCACACAGTCACTCTTTATATCACTCATACAGTGAACCACACAGTCACCCACTTGGTTGTTCCTCGAAGCTGGGTTTGGGGAGATCTCGTCAACGGGATAAGTCCAGTGGCAGATTTCTGGCGTTCATTCATTCATTCGGTCATCTACTTGGAAACTCAAATAAGCACTCACTTGGTCACTCATTCGGTCACTTACTTGGTCAATCATACGGTCACCCGATTGGTTACTCATTCGGTCACTCACTTTGTCACTCACTTGGTTATTATTACGGTCACTTGCTTGGTCACTCATACGATCATTCACTTGGTCACTCATACGATCATTCACTTGGTCACTCATACGATCATTCAATTGGTCACTCACTTGTTCATTATTACGGTTACTCACTTGGTCATTATTACGGTTATTCATATAGTCACTCACTATATCACTCATACAGTGAACAACACAGTCACTCACTATATCACTCATACAGTGAACCACACAGTCACCCACTTGGTTGTTCCTCGAAGCTGGGCTGGGAGAGATCTCGTCAACGGGATAAGTCCAGTGGCAAAGTTCTGGCGTTCATTCATTCATTCGGTCATCTACTTGGAAACTCAAATAAGCACTCACTTGGTCACTCATTCGGTCACCCATATCGTCAATCACTCAGTCACTCCCCTTGGACACTCATATCGTCACTCACCTGATCACTCATGCAATCATTCATATGGTCAATCATACATTTGGTCACCCCTACAGTCACTCACTTGGTGAATAATATAATTATTCATATGGTCGATCACTCGGTCACTCATGTGGTGAGTCACTTGGTCACTGGTACGGTCAATCACTCAGTCACTCACTTGGACACACATACGGTCACTCACTTATACAACCAATTCCACACTCATAGATACTGTTGCTCACGTGGTCAGTCCTTCTGTCGCACGTACCCGAGTGGCATGGTGGTAAGATGCTCGTCTACCATCGTGAAGGTTGTTGTCAGGGTCCCGGGTTCGAACCCAAGGGAGGAGGATATCGATAAGATATTTTCCCTAACGAACTCGAGGCGACCACCGATAGACAGCGCCTTCACTTCCAACCCATCTCACTAATGGCAGTAAATTGCACTATAGCGATATGGCCAGAGTTGGTGTTTGGTGAAGTAGTCCTTCTGTCACTCAATTAGTCATTTGTGCAGTCACTAACTCGCTCCTAAAGCCGATTTCACACTCCCTTGGTCACTCATCCACTTATATGGTCAGTCACTCATGCGTTCAGGGCAGGTGAAACACCAGATGCGAAAATTTCGGGGCGAAATGTCCCAGGAGCCAAATGTACCAGGGCAAAATTTCTGGGGGTGAAATGTGATGGGAACGAAACGTTCTAGGGACGAAAAGTCGGGGTTCGAATTTTCCGGATACCAGTCATTTACGCAATTGATGAGTTCCTCAATGAAACATGACGACAACTTCCCCGATCCCAAGTATCTGTTGAAATAATAATTACTGTGTTGTAACTTCAATTTTGATTGATTTATTTTTTCATCGACACGCAACAAACACTTTACGACGAACTCCATCAGAATTTCCCGGACGTGAATTCCCGGAGGATTCCCAAAAGAAAGCGGAAGAAAGAATTCGAAAGAGTAAGAAGTTGAGACCTTTTTTTCGTACTTCCAAAAAGAAAAAAATGTCCCGTTTTTTTTCCATTGTTTGTTCAGTTTACGACGACGATCGAAAACAGCACCGAGACTAACTTCTTACAAGAAAAGTCTTTTTTTCCCTTGTTTGCTTTAGTGCTGATACTTATTAGGCAAACAGCCATTAGTAAGATTCTTAAAGGCTATTGCACTTTGTTTGCATGATTTGCAATGCCTGTAAACATGCTTCGCATTTTTCTTGCAAGAGATATTCTATAAAATCCTTTTGAGAATTTCTGGGCTTGACCGGTTCGAAAATATGCTTTACTACCCACATGCAAACTCTTGTACAGGAATCAAAAATATTTTATGTATTCAAAGACGATTTTCTGTACATTTCATCTTTTCACTTCAACCTTCCCGCAGCTGTTGCTAATTTGTAATCTCTGATCGATGAGAATCGGATAAAATACAATGAATCAGTCAGGATGAATCTTGTTGTACCTACAGGAAATAACTCACACGATATCTTAAGAATCTCGTCACTTTTCTCGTAGATATTTATACGATACCTCTGAAGATTCCGTCACAGTCACTGTCGAAACATGAAAAAGAAATAGAAATAATATTGCCATATCTGCCAAAATAACTCAATGAACCAACATTTGAAGCATCACACGCCGTAACCATCAACACAAACTTATCTTTACCCAAATACAAAAAAAATTATAGTATTTCTTGATGAATTTTTTCTTATTAAATATATGGAACAAATCATTAACTCCTGAGAAAATAGATAACCTTATTTTATAAGTATTAATACGAAGAAACGAATAAAAATATATTCTATCAACTTTCTAGAAAACGTTTGTTGTTTAGGTCTCGGAAAAACAGTAAGAAATGGTTTACGTAAAAGATAATAGGAGAAGCGGCCATATATATGAATTGGTTTTTATGGCACGTGATAAAACTATTGCTGGAAAATTTTACTGTTATCTTCTGTTAATTTATATTTGTTGGAAAGCAATTGATAATTTTTTTTGTGAAACTGAGTCGAAACAAAACTATTCCAATTCCTTGGGGTTTCTTTTGTAAAATGGAAACCGAAATAATATCGGACTGAAAGAAACGAAATTCCATCAGTTTTAACGAAATTCCAAATCACCTTTTTCCTAAAGTTTAATCTCTACTGGATTTCATCAGTTACACCGCGGAGTCAAATCGAAAACTATCAAGTGATCTCCGTGAACGGAATAATTATTGGAAGAAAATAAATTTCATTTCGGAAACTCTTTCTCGGGTGGGTGCATAGAAATCGTAAGAATTAAATAATTTTGTACTACCTCAGGAAATCGAATAGATAATGACACATGAGATACTTGAACAAAAATACTATATGAATAACAGCAATTAATATATCAATCGTTTTTCCCGTTCATATTTCCTCATTTGTCAGTAATTTTTTACTGAATTTCCGAAAGCAGTAAAAAATTCTTTTACAATTATAAAATTGTTAGAAAAAGATGCTCGCAATCACCGTGACATTACAATTAATGTAGAAAGAACGACTTGAGGTTTAAAATGATGCTGTAAATCAAGCGCGAAGCACTGGACCAGTGATTCCCAACGTGGGTGTTAACGCCCTCTGGGGAGCGATGGAATTCTCCAGGGGGGCGGTAGAAGCTACAGATTGAACATAGAATCATATCCACCAACGTTATTTGTAGAATTGACGGATTGATTCGACTTATAGAAGAACTTTCCACATCAAATTTCGAAAATGAAAATTTTATATAGATAAATAATTTTTGATATAAATTATTTTAACATATAAACGAATGTTATTTTGCGGAATAAAACGTTAATCCTGCATTTTTTCTATTTGCATATGGTATCGGAATATTTTAGCTCGAATAACAGAAAGTTAAAGATAATTTCAATATTTTATCTTTTAATGCATTTTTTGAACTAATGACCCTATTTGACGCTTAATCGTTGGATTCGCAATGTCTTTTAGATTAGAACGAATTGAATCTCTAGATTTTTTTCAAATTAGAAGATTTTTAGAGATTAAAAAAAATCAAATTTGAATACTTTGTTCAAATTAGAAAAAAACGAAAGAAGAGGGTTGCATAATCTACTATATGCCAAAGGACTTTCAAGTTTCTTGTTATCAGTACATTAACAAGAACTTTCAAATCAGTCAGTAAGATTATATTATGTTATCAGAAATATATACCATTCTTTTTTACATTGAGTTAGGTAATTCACTGAGTTGCTGCAAATACGTACAGCACTTGTGCTCCCTCTATTTCCTCTGTAAGATATCATTATGCAGTGCAATGTATGTTAATAAGAGTAGATAAGTTTCAGTATCCACAAAGCAAAACTTATAACATTACTGGCCACAAATATGTTTCTACGATCCGATCAAAATGAAATCCATAAAACTCAAGAACACCACATGCAACTGACGAGATGATACATCGAAAAATGTTGCAATAAATTGTTTGCGCCTTTGCAACGATGATATAATACGCAACTCGAAATGAGCCCGCTTTCCTTCATGGGCGCCTCAACAGTGCCTATTGTATAGAAAGAAGAATTTCACTGTCAAGCGAAGAAAACCACATTCAATACACGGTGACACGGAATTTCTATGAAATCGTTCAGAATATTCAGGTCCTCAATAGACACAATGACAGAATCGTGCCTCCTCACCGAAATGATTCCAGGAATGTTATTTCTAAGTAAAAATATCTTACTTTTTTGAGAAAACTCTGCTCCATTAATGACTTTCGAAACCTTCAGTTACATGTATTCTGCGATGAGAGGATACAAAAGAAATATTCATTCTTCCTTGTGTTCTAGTGACAATCAATGCTGTTTTACTGAATTCAATTTATATGAAAAACTAAAAAGAGGTAAAAACCTAAGAGTTTGAATTGAAAATATTTCAGACGTTCCAACAAAAATGAAGAGGAAAAGGAACATATTTCGGTGCGAGAGTAATGGAGAGGTGTTTAAGTATGCAGAAAAGAGGAATGTCACATTTTTGTAGGTGAGCAAAAGTGTTCTTTCCACGTTGGATTTAATCACAAGTTTTCCATCAGAGCATGAAATTTAATTCGAAGTGCGAGAAATTTCTGATTAGAATCGTGTACCTACATACATATTGCATACATATTGTTTGTTGTCCATTAGCTTTGTATACAAGAATAATAAAATATCTGGGTCTTCTTATGGTATAAATTGATTTCCTCCCCCTCTGTGTCTTAACTTCTTTCATTTATGATAATCATTTTCTGAATTATGTTAACGCAAAATATGAGCCATAAGTTTCACTTCGTCACTCAGCATGACAAAGAACCCATGACCGACCGTCAAAAATTTACAATTTACAGCAGATGCAATGTAAGGGGTATACGGTGAAGTGTTCCATTGAGAAATCAACTTCAATATATATATATATATGTATGTAAAACTATCCAAACAAGCTACAATAGACATGGTTATGCCGATATTGTCTTGATGCAGCGCCATCTGTGATTCATTACATTTAAAAAAAGTGTGTGTGTGTATATATATATATATATATATATATATATAATATAAATATATATAAATAAACTTTAACGTTGAGACACTGCAACTTGTTGCAGTGTGACAGCTCCGGCCCTATTTGTCATGGAGGAATGAATAACAGGAGGTGACATCAGGCACGAAAATTGAAGCCGTTGTGGCAACCCTATGGGCTGACAAGTAAGCCCAAACAAACCGCTCTTTTCCCTATACTTAGCATGTGTTTTGCCGGATCGAATTCTCTTAAAATATTAATATCTAAATAAATTTAAGCACCATGACCATTTAATGCGTCTTCAGGTAATCTACATGATCTAATAAAGGGGAAAAATAAAATCTTATCCTTATGTAAGTGGTTTTTATATTTTTAATTTATTTTTGAAAAAGGGGAAGATCACTTTTCACTCTCGACTCGTCATAAGTTTTTAGTTCAGTGCTTCAATTTATTTGAAAAATTCGATGTATGACATTAATGTCTATGGGAATATGATTAATTAAAATAATATGAAGCTGCAATAAAATGCAATTTCATAATTTTTTTCTTTTAACTGTTTATTTTGCCTTTTTGTTTCGTTCATCATTATGATAGATCCGGGACATTTCGAAAGTGTTTGAGGCCCGTGGGCGCTCGTCTTAAGCTTTACATGAAGAATTTTGATTTCTGAATCAATCCTGAGGTGCTCGAGCACCTTCTGACAGGGCCGTAGCTAGGATTTTTGGCACCCGGGGCAAAGAGCATTTTGCCGCCCCCGTGCCTCAAACATGGGCGGAGATACGGGGGGGGGGCAAAGGTGGAGTCGACTGATCTAATGTATATATAATCTGACATCATCATCATCGTGCCCCCCCAGCAATAATGACCTTGCCCCCCCCCCAGACTTCCAAGTCAATCTCCGCCTATGGCCTCAAAGTACTGGAAGTGCTCGAGCGTCCTCCGCCACTGTGTATTTATGGTTTTGCTGCCTGTAGGCTGTACAAATTTCGCCACCCTTCTTCCGTTCCACTCTCATATTCTTGAATACGTATTACTGGAAATATATGCCACCCATCCGAACTTTCCGCTATGTAGATGTATTGAGAAAAAAATATTAAAAAATAAAAAACTTTTTTTTACGAGCCGCGATAAGTCATCTCTCTGGCCTATAGTGTTTATAAAAATAATCTGGGCTTTTTTTTTCCCCTCTTCATTTTGTACCAATTACTTTGCTTTTAAAGTGGTATGTGAACGAAAATTTAACGCAAAAAAGTTTCGAATTGAATTTGAAATCTAAAATTGTGTCTGTGTTCGTCGAGTTTTTGCCTGGAATGGAGAAATATTTCTACAATATTTTAATATAAACAGCTGAAAAGCGTTATATATGCTGATGTTTTGCATATATAATATGTTTTTCGCAAAAAAAAGGCAGATTTTTTTTCAAACACCGCTTGTTCAAGTGTCTTTAAACATTGTATTTCTCTCAGCACTGAGGTATTACATGTTTTGGCATAATATTTTTAAAATTAAAATGCCAAGAAGAAATTTTGTGGCACAAGATATGGGTAAATTTTGGTTATTTTTTCAAAAGGTTCCATGTTGTTGAAGTTAATATTCGAAAACAAATAACAACTAAAATTGTAAAAGCTCTCGTTCAATTGTATAAATATATCCAAAGAATTTGAGAAAAAAAAATCGAGTTCCTAAAGTGAATAGTAAATTTTTAAATGATTTTTAAAAACGGGGATGTTTCTCATAGGAAAGCATGGGAAGCCACGGTTTGTTTGGGCTTACTTGGTCCCTTTAATAGAGCGATCACTGGCTTCATCTGGCAACCCAGATTCCCCATGCTTTCTCAACGGAGGCGCTGGTCGCGTCACCTCCTGTTATTCATTCCTCCATGCCTATTTGTGGTATTGACTTGACGTGACCTTATTATTCAGGGTTTTCAGCATCTAAGGCTATTCCTGTAGTGAAGATGACTCTTTCTTAGGCTAACCATATCTCTTCAAAGGAAATACCTTAAATAGGGATTCCAAATACGGGACATTGCCAATTATCGCCAAAAATGACGCCAAAAGTAAAAAAAGTTGCCAAATTTTGAGAAATTACGTGAAAATCGAAGTGGCGGGAAATAAAGCATTACTGTGAATTGCAGTGCATGTAAATGAATTCCACGAAATAAAACGTTCACCAACACAAATGTGAGAGATTAATATTCTTATGTATAATTGTAATTATCATAATCTAATTTATGAGTGAGAAAATAATTTCATTCTTTGACTTTAATAATGAATAAAAATTCAGGTGAGCTTCGTGTAAAAGACGGGAAAAACCGGGACACTTTCGCTAAAAAAGTCAGGACGGCCAAAAAAACAGACAAAACCAGCACTGTCCTGGGAAATACGGGACGTACAGTAACCCTACTCTTTTTGGTGAAACGCTTCCCATCTAATGTGGGAGATTTTGAAATAATACTTACATACCCGATTTGGCCGGATCAGCGACTATGTACCTCGTAGGCGATCTCTCTCCCGTCGGAAATTATTGATCACTGCACACTTTACCGAGGAAAAATATTTTCCAACACATGATATCAGGGTCTTGATTCTCGGGTTCTCTATTCCTGCTTCATAGTGATCCATCTCGAGAATTTTCTCATCGAAGTTTTCCTTTTTATTATAGAGACATTTTTCTCATTTATTTCGAGTACATTATCAAAGATATTTCTTGGAAGATTCTGGAAAACACCATATTGTCATTTTGTAAAGCCGGAATAAGAAGTACGTGAAAATAATTCCATTCAAAAGAATGGGTGAAATATTTTGAGATTTCTGTTATATCGTGATTACACAGTGGAATTTACGTTTGGATTAGTGTGCGGTTTGCGGTAGAAACGTAACTCTACCTTATTCATGAAGTAAATCAATTATGCTCACACTTGAGTCACCATAATTTCAATCCTCGTTGACATCTCGTGAATGCAGTAGTTATTTTACAGTGACAATGATGAGTGTGTGAGTACAAAAAAAGACAAAAGCCTAGAATAACAATCAACCAACTTGGTACATGCGAGCACATTATTTGAATACGTTTTCTGATTAAAAGTATTTTTCTAAATGAAACGGTTCACGAGTTATTTGAGTTAAAACGGACTCGAATTTCCAATCTGTATAAAAGTAAATAAAATAAATAGAATAACTTTTGCTTTTTTCATTATGACGTATTTACATGAATTGAAAACATGGCTCTAAACATATTTTTTACGCGATATATCGTGAAACTTCGATGTCGTATGTGAAGCGAAAAAAGATAATATACTCGTACAAAGACACGATTCTAATCAAACATTTCTCGCGCTCAGAATGAAAATTTATCCTTTGACAAAGAAATCGTGATTAAAATCCAACAGAGGAATGTCAGTTGTGAAAACAATGGATCCAATCATCATATCAATCAGCAATCATTATTCTTTTTTGCAATCAATAATTTCCGATCGACACTTAGTCAAGTTCCGTTAAAACAAGCCATAAAAGATGGCTGGTCGAACATGTTTATCCACGCAGCACATATTTTACGTCGGAACTCTTATACATAAGATATAAAATAGAAATTCCAATAGAATGTATGGACCAAATAATTCAATACACAAACATTTCGAGTATTTTAATAAATAAAAAAGATGTGTATACTCATACGAAGATACAAAAAGGAAACCTTTTATGTACAGTCATAGGATATTAACTTGGATGTGAACAAACTATTCTTTTGTTGCGAGTATCCTTTTCACGTGTTGATTCCATTATATTTTCCCGTATCTGGAAAGAAATTCCACTGAAAGATGTTATTAGATCCATATCCCTATGTGAACGTTTAGTTTTTTTTTCTGCTTGGTACCACATGTACAAAATTTACTTCATATAAAAATATACTTTTCCCAGTACTGATGTTTTACGAGTTTTCAAATTATGGGAATGTGTCACTGATGAAAAAAAAAATAATAATAATAACCGTAGATTCTATATATACAGAAAGAAAACTTACTTCTGTTCCAGTTCAAATGATTCGTCAACTAATTGTTATGGAATCATAGCTACTGCAAATGAGCAAAAATACTAAAATGACGTACAAACTAGAGACATATGTCATTGACTTTACGAGGGATCGTATATATACCGAGATATACAATTTAATGTTTGTACGGTCACCCTGTGTCCTCTACCTTTTAATGGCAAAATTGTTTCTGTGTCTCTCTTGAGCCCACAACAAAAAATTTCAACGTTTCTAAGTACAATATTCGCTGAGGAATTTTTGAATTCGAAAATCACTGTAAGCGAGAAAAAGAGCAGCATGTGAAGGTTAGAATGATCTTGTTGATGCGGTTCTTATTCGTAGTGACTTAAGAATTGAAAAAAATATCACAGCGAATATTGCACTCAGAAACATGGAAGAAGTTTTCGTTGGGCTCAAGAGAGACAGTTCAACATCGTTTTTTATTGGCAGTTAGAGCACGGGGAAGGGGGACCAAATGTGTGTGAAAATTTAAATTTTGTATCTCGGCACACATTTGACCACTAGTAAAAAATGTTATTCGAGTCGAAACGGACTTGAGTTTTTGGCCTTGTACAATGTAGTATTACCCACTTTGAGACAAATTGAATGCTCGGACAAAAATCTCTTTTAGTTACAAAAAAATTAGTTACTTTTTTTCTTCAATTTACTAAATTTGGTGATAACTTTTTTTTCCAGAGGCGAAGTGAAGAATCTCGAGGTTTCGTTCTTAGAGGAATTTTAGTACTAGATCGCGATCATTTTTATTGTACAAAGTTATTTGATGTCGATCTTTACTGAATTTAACCTCGAAATTCTTTGTACAGATTTTTTCAATGCTTGGGGAAAGTTTTATCCAATTTCTGTTACACATTGAAACTCGATAGGGAAACATTGTTTTTCTACTGTCGACGGAGTTGGGTCGTTAAACGCACCTATAGGGGTTGGTCTCCTCCTCAGAGAAATCAAGAGCTTTGACCGTTTGTGTGTGTGGTGGCAGAGGTATTTTATTATTTCTCAGTTCCCGTATATTTCTTGCCTCATGAGCTATCGGAGTGATGCTGATCTCCGACAGGAACCTATAAGTTATAATGTGTCTGAGTTTTGTGAGGTATCCTATACTTGAATGATCGGATTTCTCACTAACCGTGATATAGGTTTGGTTATGGGTGTCCCCCTTGTCAGAGGATGTAGGATTGCCAGTATCAGAATTTTCAATTGTGGGCCGATTTTCATCATCCCTTTTCGTCGCTTCCTTGTGTTCTGCGTCTCATTTCTGAAAGAATGGATTAGATGAAGATTAGATCCCATGAAAGAATCCTTTTATGGGAGATTTAACCTTCCTCTTCCAATTTCTTTTGAATATTCCTCTAATCATTATTCAATAGGGTTTTTTTTTTCAAAAACATCATCTCTGATGAATTTAGTGACAAATACACTCTATTAATATTTTCATGAATATAGTCCTGGGTATTCGTCATAAAACCAAGGGATCTAATTTATTCTGATTATTGATCAGAGAACTAAAGGATCCCACAAAGGATTGTTGTTTTCGTAACTTATCGGACCTCTCAGAATGTCCGTTTAGTTTAGTTACCTCCTCAAAAACATTTGGGAAGATTCTCCTTGGTATGCTTTTCCCATTCGCTCTATCATCCAACTTGATAAAACTATCATAAAACTGGTATATATAGTAAATAAACTGGTATATATATATTGGGTAATTCTTTCTTTGTCAGAGTTTGACTAGACATGGATTTTTTTACAAAGGCATTGCCAATCTGCGTTATCCGGTTGATAAACTTTCTGGAAATAGCAAACAGGAACACTAACGTCGAGATCTATTATCTTAGAGGATGACGTATTGAATTAGGCGCACGGGAAAGCCACTTTTCGTGAGTTCTTTGGACGTATGATAGGATATGCAAAATAGAGAAGCAAAATCACCGGAGCAAACGCGCACTAAACAGGTGACGGAAATCAACACAATTCGATGACCGCTGATCACTTTCGACGACCGATAGTTCACCATAGGTTTCCTTATAAGCATTCGGCCATACAGTATATAACATCGGACGACTTTTCATCCAATAGCTTTCATGAAAGTGCTCTCAAAGAAATGCTTTAAAAGATGTAGATGTTTGACCAGATTTGAATTCCACACCAAAATAAATACAGGATATCTAACAACATACCGCAACACTTTGATGTTCAACTGATTAATACGTAATTATTTATCAGTTGAACTTTCAAGACGAATCACCTCCATTGGAGCGAAAAACGTATGATGAATTCCTGTATATACCGTGCTTTGGAAACCATTTGTTTTTCACAACGCCGGTATGAAACTTTATTTAAAACTTGGAATTTTTAGAACCATCAAAGAATGGTTCTAAGAACTGTAGTGCTGTACTCACTGAGAAATTGCAAGAAATTCCTTATTTTTCGTAACTACTGGTTCTTTGAACGCAACAGCTACTTACTTATTCGCGGAAAAACAGGAATTCAAAGAAATGTGTGCAAAAGATAAATAGCGAGGTGACATTAAAACAAGATTGAACGCGTTCAAAATATATATATTTCATTTCCTCCTCTCAACATTTTCTTACCGGAATTTCCCTGACTTCTCATTAAAACATGTTGTCGACAACATTCTATTCCAAGTATTTCTTAGAATAATAACTACTGAGTTGGAATTTAGATTTTGATTAATTAAATTTTTTTCCTCGACACGCAACAAACACTTAACGACGTACTTCATCAGAATTTTCCGGACATGAATTCGCAGAGGATTGTCGAGAGAAAACGAAGAAAGCATAAGTAAAAACAAGAAGGTGAGACTTTTTGTACTTGGGACAAGCGAAACATTTTTTCGAATTTTTGTTCAGCTCATACGACGATCGAAGAAAGCACCTAGACTAATTTCTTATAGCAGCGGTTCTCAAGTAGTGCTCCACGGAGTCCTTGGGGCTCCGTGTGAACTCCCCAGGGACTGTTTGGCCGCTCGAGGAGAAAAAACAGTAAATATGAATAAAAAATAATAATTACAAATATTTGTGAGTAATAAAAATAAATCAGTAACTTTGATGAAGAAATAAAAAATAGGCCTACACAAAAGGATTTGCCATAGAAACTGCCTACCAAAAAGGGCTCCGCGATTCAAAAAAGGTCGGGAGCCAGTCTTATAGGAAATTATTATTATTTTTTACTTTGCTTTAGTGCAGATACTTTTACAAATACCTATACAACGTCACGACGGGCAAAATGCCCAACGAGGTTTCTGAGAAAAATATGCCGATAACAAAGATGGATGTCAACTAAGTTGGCCATTTCTTTGCTGCTGATAGGTACTTCTATCAAGAACAGTGGTAGAATATGTCCAGAGGAATAATTTCTCATATTGGAGATTTTTTGATCTCAAAACCCTTGTTGATCAAGTCTGATTTAATGTCCTCAAGGCTGGTGTTCGCGGGAAGGCCTCTGATGACGAATTTTAGAGATCTCTCACTGTCTAGTTGGTATGTGTGGTATTCCAGATACTTTTCATTTAAATACTTAGTAGCCGTTCTGTGATCTTTTTCAGAAAAGACATTTAATAGTATATTTCTCGATGTTGGTTTGGCTACCGGAGGGAATTCGCACAACCCCCTAATTCTTTTGAAGTCATTAATCCAGTTTTCACCCCATTTGGTGACAACAATTTGGGGAATACCTGTTTTCTTTCTTCTGTGGTTCACTTGCGTGAAGTAATCATTGTTGCGGTCACTATCATCCTCTGATTCGTCAGAAAGTTCCCCATCCTCTTTAGCTACAACCGCAGGGGCACCAGTATCCGTAGGGGGTCTTTGAGGACCAGGTTTGTTAATGAGTGCAGCCTTGGTAGCAAGCTGTGTTCTATCTTTGTCAAGCTGATGGGTCGCAGACACAACCTGTTTTTTGGAAGACTTAGGCTGCCGGCACACTACGGTTCGGCTGGCGCGGTTGATCTTATCAGCAACCGTGGAATTTTGCGTGAAACACACACTACTGTTAGCAACCGGGGTTTTTTTATTTTTTAATGTCACGTGACATCTCGGGATTGGCTAAATTATTTTCGCCAAGCTGAAGTTGGCTCCAGTTAGCATGCGAATTCGTGCTCATAAGCTGCATTGCAGTAAAACCCCCTCTTAACGGATACTCCCTCTTTTACGGACAAATAATAATTTACAGTTGTATAATATATAAAAGTATGAATTTCAAACCGCTTTTTAACGGTCACCCATTTTACACGGATTTAATTTTTTTGTCCTGTCCGTGTTCACAAGAAGGAGGGGTTTTACTGTATATCTGGACGTGTGGGGTGTCGCATTGTCCTGCTGAAATTGTCCAAGTCCGTCGGAATGCACAATGGACATGAATAGGTGCAGTTGATCAGACAGGATGCTTGCGTACCTGTCACCTGTCAGAGTCGTATCTAGACGTATCAGGGGTCCCATATCACGCCAACTGCACACGCCCCATACCATCACAGAGCCTCCACCAGCTTGAACAGTCCCATGTTGACATGTAGGGTCCATGGATTCATGAGGTTGTCTCCATACCCATACACGTCCATCAGCTCGAAGCAATTGGAACCGAGACTCACGAAACCAGGCAACGTGTTTCCAGTCCTCAACAGTCCAATGTCGGTGTTGTCCGGCCCAGGCGAAGCGTAAAGCTTTGTGTCGTGCAGTCATCAAGGGTGTTCGAGCCCCACCGTCACCACAGTGGTGGTCGGCCGAAGTTGGTTTTCTGTGGTTCCCAACTTCGAGGTGCAAATGCGAGCCGATCTCCCCGTTAAAAGTCTCGCCACAGAGAGCAACAGTCCTACAAACAGTACAAATATTCAGTCACTACACATCACTCACTTCACTTCTGAGATATAGATGGCAGCACTGAAAAATCATTCACAACACCAGATACGCACTCAGAGCAATTAGTTACACGCACTTACACTTCCGGCACAACTCACTAGGTAGTAAATTGCCTATGGCAATAGACCTGAGTTGTGCTCGGTTTGAAAAAAAAAAAAAGAGTCATCAAGGGTACACAAGTGGGCCTTCGGCTCCGAAAGCCCATATCGATGACGTTTCGTTGAATGGTTCGCACGCTGACACTTGTTGATGGCCCAGCATTGAAATCTGCAGCAATTTGCGGAAGGGTTGCACGTCTGTCACGTTTAATGATTCTCGTCAGTCGTCGTTGGTCCCGTTCTTGCATGATCTTTTTCCGGCCGCAGCGATGTCGTAGATTTAATTTTTTTACCGGATTCCCGATATTCACGGTACACTAGTGAAATGGTCGTACGTGAAAATTCAAATTTCATCGCTACCTCGGAGATGCTATGTCCCATCTCTCGTGCGCCGAATATAACACCACGTTCAAACTCACTTAAATCTCGATAACCTGCCATTGCAGCAGCAGTAACCGATCTAACAATTATGCCAGACACTTGTTGTGTTATATAGGCGTTGCCGACCGCAGCGCCGTACTCTGATTGGTTCCATATCTCTTTATTTGCATACGCATAACTATACCAGTTTTTTTTGGCTCTTCAGTTTATGTGCAGTTGGTGGTTACTTTTGCTAAAACTCATGTAAAATACCATGTACATTAATTTGGTAATGAATTTGAAGCAGAATTTTATACATACATGCGGTGTAAAAAAGAATAATGATGATGAAGTAAATTTTCTTTTGGGAAGGGCTACCACATGTTCATGCCACAAGACAGAAAAGTTTCAGCGGTTTTTCTTTTTTGCGACATCATCAGCTGATCATGAAGAATATCTTGTTGCTCTCCTTCAAGCAGTTTCAATTGAATAGCTCATGAAAGCTGCAGCAACACAAGATAATGAAATGTATTTTGTTTTACACACAACTCTTCGTATGTGTGTGTGTGTGTCAAAGGAAGAGAAATATGAGCCCAATATTGATGCTTTAAAAAAGCAAAAAAGAAAAAGCTTAATATAAATATAGAAATGATAAATATGCAGTTTAATCTAAAGTTATTTTTCGCCAATAAAACAAAACATTACCCCTAAAAAATCTAGGGGAGAGGAATGAAATTCCTCTTCGCAATTACTTGTATAACATTACTTGAGACCATTTCTTAAAAGTTCCAATTCAAATTTCGACTCCATTTGACGATTTGAAAAATAGTCTTTTTCTAATCTATTATCAGTTAATTAAGTTTGAAAAGAAAATTAATTCCTTTCGTGACAATCTAAAAAACTATAAAGTTAAAATACAAGAATGCTTGTGTGAGTTTTTAAAGAATTAAATGAACAAATTTTGAACATTGATCGGTTGAAAAGGTAATTTTATATACATGAATTCTGTTCAGAAAAATATAAATGGTTCGTCAATCGCAATATCTGCTTGCTAAATGCAGTCTCTCTCGTTAGGAGGCAATGGCTATTCGTAATGTAAATAAAACTCTTGACAAAAACGAACGAACAAAATAAAATGCTTTGCGCTCGGTACTTGGAATTAACGGTAACAAGCGTCCCAATGTTAAAAACATTAAAACATTTTTTTGAAATACAAGACAAACCCGTATGTAGAGGACATCAAAAATGCAACGTTAAATGCGTATTTTATCAGAAACGAATAATGTAAATAGATTTTTTGTCACCCTACTAAAAAATGTGCCGACTGAGGTAAAACTATAAAATTTTGTTTTGTCAACTGAATTAATATGTAATTTTAATACTTCAATGGGGGGGCGGGGGTATGAGTTTGGAACCTTGTGATGAAACCCCCCGATATGGAGGAAATGCACATGATTAAAAATTGTGAAAGCAACAATATCAAGTCTCTTGGCTGAGCGGAATCGGAATTACGTGGAATGTGTCGTACATCTTTGGAAACGAGATTTCCCATCACTGAACACAGAGAATATATTTTCGTGATGTTTCCTTTCCTGCGCATCTAAACACTCAAAGAATTCATCGAAAGGATCCCCTTGATATCGAGCTCATGACGAATACGAGAGCTCATGTATGTTAAAGAAGCTGCTTTCACGAGGCTCTCTGTTTTAGCGCGTATTGTCAAATCACTGCTTATGAAAGGTTGTAAATAGCTGTTCTGTATAATAAATCTGTGTTATCTTTGAATTTTCTTTGCCATCTCGAGTGATTGTGAGAAACATTATTCGGAACATACTATTATGTTTCAACGTTGTGTCTCTATCGACTAGTTGTGACAAAACTTTTATTGAATCGCTTGTGCTTTTACATAATTAGGAACAATCTCAAGTAAGATTGATCCGAAATCGTCCGAATATTTTAAAATAGTCTTTTGAATGGATAATGAAAACTCTAACATCTCTCCTTTGGAAATAATTGAAGACTAATGCCAATGAGTGCTCCAAGTAAGTTGCCGTTGTTTGAAAATGAATGTCCATGACGTAGAGCAGTGGTTCTAAACATATGTAATCCAGCGGCCTGGTCGATTTATTTTTTGTGAGTGAAGGACCTGGTCATACACACAACTAATGAGAAAAACATGGAGAAAAATGAAACGATGAATGAATCACGTCCCAGTTTGACGGATGTCAGGGCCCGGCGGCTGTGAGTAGATATGAACATTTTAAAAAATTATGTGCTGCCACCTATTCAATATTTAAAAGCATTTATATTAGCATATTTTTGTCTATTACCAAGCTTTTTGTGATATAAAAGTTTGATAAATAAATATTTCAAGATAATGTTGATTCAAATGATCAATTCTTTTAGTTTGTTATCTTTTTTAACGATCCTTAATAAAACCTACGAAGCTAGTTTCAAGATATTTATTTATATGTATTCTGTGATTAATAAATTTCGAGGTCTAACGTTTCAGGAGTGGTGGTAATGGAAAGCTAACTCAACGCTATTGTCGGTGATGTCAGCCACAATTGCTTAGTGGATGCAGTTTTAGTCACTTTTTTCGGAAAATCCATTTCGGAGTGATTCTGATTGTCAGCGGTACTCATTCGTCAGAATCTTATACGAGGGAGGGAGGGCGGGCTGAACAAGCCGTAGCCCAGGGTGACATATTCAGAAAAGCGAAAAATTATTGATGAAGACCATGAGAAAAGAACGATAAAAGTGCGGCAGATGGTAAAGCGACGAACCCGCCTTCGCTTCTCTTGGTGCAGTGTATTTGAAATTTGGAAGAGCATTTTAAAATAGAGACCTATTTCTTGTCCGTAAAGAATCTAGAGTCAATCTCTTCCCTTTATGTTCACCTAATTCTATGTGTTTTTCTTGTTTTCTCTCAAGGATTCTCTAGGGAAAATCATGTCCGGGAAATTCCAAAAGGTTCCAAAGAAATCTTCCGTTGGGCGAACACAAAGAAAAAAAACTAAGGGAAAATAAGGATATTTTCCGACTCTTGCTAATTGTTATTCCAAGAGACACTTCAAACAAGAAGTTGGCACCATGTTTCAATGCCGATGTCAGGGGAATCCTTTCGGTGAATTCTTCGAGTGTTTAAATGCGCAGGAAAGGAAACATCACGAAACATTTTCAAGGTTTAGTGTCATCATATGTACAGGGTGCTTAGCAAACAAGGGGTATCACATTGTAATTGTTAGCCATTGATCCTAGAGGTGTACTTCCAATTAGGAAAAATTTCCCAAATAACGGGTAGCATAAAGTTTTTTGCCCTGTCTCTCCTGACGCCAGAAAAAAATCCATTTTATTGGAAGTGAAAAGTTTACTGAAATTTCGAATTCGAAAAACGGAGGAAAGTTTTGCGGGGAAAAAACATCTCTAAATGCGGAAAAACCGTTTTACTTCATTTTTTTTTTAAACAAATTTCCTGTTTTTTCCAATTTGAACAACTCAGTGAATATCGCATTTTTTTTTTAAAAACTAAAAGAGAGACAGGGAAACAACTTACCAACTGGGTTTTGGGCACACAAGGAGTTTGCAAAAAAGTTGGTTTCTATATTTTGTTAAATATACAACTCTTTGCAAATTGAATGGCATATCTGAGTACAAAACTCTTTTCCTACTTGGAAATATACCTCTAGGATCAACGCTTTGCGAGTAAACTGCCATACGTCCTGTTTGCGATGCATCCTGTAAATTCCCGCTAATTATTTTTTATACCCATTTCTTTGAATCCATGTTTTTTTTAGAAAAGTACGTAAATAAAATTTTTCCGCTTGATAACCTGTATACGTTAAAAAACGTGGAATTGTTTCGTGAGATTTTGGAATGTTTTAAGAATCTGGTTTCCTCGATTGGTGTTTAATGATTCAGAAAATTATAATATTTTTAAAAAAAAAATGTCGATTTTTTGGGTGAAAATTAATAAAACACGGCCTTTGTTTCTCTTATAGGGTCTTTAAAGATCATCGCAATACGAACAAATCCATTGAACATCTATATTTTATTATAATGGAGTTCATTCTATGAGTTATACGTAATTTGTTATTTGGTATCCTGTAATGGATTCCTGTTTGTGGTAGGTTTGACTTTTATGTGAATGCAAGTCAAATATCTACTTTCTTTTCCATCTGTTTCAGAACAATCGATGAAAGATATTTTTCTCATAATTTTATCGATTTTTTTCCAGCCAAAATAAATTTATGACCAAATTAAACAAGACGAAAATAGGCTGGAAACTTTGAAAATCTTAATTTTTGTTAAAGAAATATCACTTTGCTGACATTACTGGTAAGCAAAGTTTAAGGTACAAAAGTTCTCTGTTGAAAATAATTTCAAGAAAATGTCATTGATAATTTTTGTCGCACTACGGTCATTTCTTGCACACGAGGTCTAATTTGACCGGGACCTACAATTTATTGCGGATTCCGAACGGCAGCCTTTTTAAAACTCTCCGAGAGGTTGGTGCACTGAATCTTAGATGTGGCACCGTTTCTGTTATATCCCTATGCCAGGAAAGTTTCCGACAAGCACCAACCGGGTAACGAACAGGTGACACCTCTAAACATCCATTGGTACTTCAGGTGAGTATCTTATGGACCTGGGCTACCACACCCTAAAGTGAGCTTGAAAAACTTGAGCTAAATTTTAGAAATGAATATAGTTTTTGAAAAATATGTTTCCCCTCTGGTTTCGCAGTTGCTTACGTGTGGAAGGAAATTTAACACGATATAGGGAGTAGAGTGTACAAAAAAATAGAAATGAGAAAATTCTATTTTTGGTGCCTCTATGAGTACTTTTATTTATCATCCTTCAGAGACTATTGCACGTGCAATTGTGAGATGGTAAAAATGTTTCCATAAAAATGTGAGTAATGAGTAGGAGTCTGATTATGTAATTCATGATGAAGGGCTTTAATTCCTTGCGATGATTGATGACGTTCTTTTCACGTTTGCCGTTGCTTCTCAGGAAAATAAACTGATAAAATGACAAGTGAGATGAAGTTTTAAACATGTTGCCCCGCTGTACTGTTTTGAGATTTTCACGCTTGCCCTGAATTAATCTATCATTTTCCAGTTTCCTTGAAAAATCTTTTCATCCGTATCGTTTAAGGATCGAACAATGAATATTCTGATGCATTTTGCCACAATTCAGATGCATCAAAATCTAGTTTCTCGCTTAGAAAAGTGATTTCTGAATATATTCATCGAAATTAGATCAGTACAGGAAACACTCGGCACTGAACAATTCAATTTTATTCCATATAAGCAACAGTTTAAAGGGAAAAAGCTTAGCTACTTTTCAGAAACATTCTTTGGATAGAATTATCCTCACAAACAAACGATGAAGAGTAACCTTACATGCAATTATGAGATTTTAAACACAGCTTCCCAACTGAAACAATAAAATAATCGAATTTGCATGTATGATCTGATTAATATCTTTCGAGCAATTTTCCACGCACCAGGTGCTTGGAAGTATTTGAATAAGTTTCATGTAGAACGTGTTCCTTTTATTACGCTTAATTATATGTGTATTAAAAAATGTTCAAGCACGATTGGTTCCAGAAATTTGTAGTAGAATCGTAGTATTGAAAGTAGCTTGAACGTATAGCATATTATTTGAGAACTTTAACAATGATATAGAACAATTTTAAAAGCTTGAATTATTGAGGGATTACATAAAATGTATACGAAAACCTCGTAAACATATTATACAAGTCGTATGTATTTAAATTATCATGATTTTTCATTAACATATATTGCCTAGCTTTTTTTCTATATTTATTTTACGAATAGAATCCTGGTATTAGTTAAACATATTGATCCCTTATGGATGGAATTATCCTCAAAAACAAATGACGAAGGATAATCATTTTTCAGCTCCCACATAAAACAATAAAATCACAGAATATTTGCATATCTTCGGATCGAATTCTTTCCTACATTTTTCAATGCACCGGGTGCTGTGGAAATATTTGAATATAGAAAGTTTTCCTTTTGTCACAGTCAAAAAATTTTTCAAATGTAATTAGATTCGATTGAAGAGATTTGAAGAGATTGTTTTATTTACGTATACAAAAATATAGCGACTAAGTTGGAAGCTTTACCAGTAATACGGAAAAAATCGTAAACGCTTGAATTGATGCGAGAAAAAAAATGAGATATACACATGAAATACTTAAAATGCAATCGAATTAATACGTTTCACTGATCAAAAAAAATAATAAAAGTTTTCAACTAATGCAATGTTCAAACAGATCATAAATATGAGTTTTTCCACCTCATTTGTTCTTCATTTAATGAATGAAATTCTAACATTATTTAAACATATTATATACAATCCCAACTTCTTTATATCACCGAAACTAATGCCGAAGAAAAATATTTACTTTCTTTTTCAGATTATTAATTTAATAATAGTCATTTTCTTTGAGGTTTTATGTTCAAGGAACCGTGATTTGCCAAATGGGAGATGTTTTACACACACAACGAATCCCATTCCTTAAAATATTTATTTGCTTTCATTATAGTGATGATTTTGAATCTGATTAAGTGAAGCAGCCCGTATTGTTTAAACAGACAACCACTTAATGCGTATCGAAGGAAAGGTCGTGATCGACAGTTTGGAAACCACTGATTTACGTCAAAGTCCGTAACCTGCAGCTACTGTTCGTGATGTCAGATGATATCGCATTAATTACACTGGTGAACAAGGTTTTTGTTTCTTGGACGCTGAGTGCTGTTTCTTACGTATTTTTCGATGCTGATTCTGAATCCGTCGTCAGAAATCGTCCATCAGGTACCAGTTTTCCGCAATTTAATTTCCCATTGTTGCGAGTTAGCCTAACCAGCCGTAATACTCTATACTTAGAAAATCAACATTTTTAGCCTAATAATGGGTATTATGACCATTAAAACTTGCCTCATCTGATTAATATATTATGGAATAGTACATCAAGATTCTTCTGAGATATCTCTGCTCATGTGCTAGTCATGGGGACAAGGTAATTAAGAGTCCCTTTCACCCTTTCTAGGGAATTCCTGGAAATAAGGAGAGAAATGAGGTGGTGTACTTTCGGATGCCATTGATGCTGGTCGTGCTATTTTACCTCGAGGCTTGTGTAGGAGAAGCTTCATTTCTCATTTCGTTGCCTTTTAGTTCAGCTTTTTGTTTTTTGGTGATCTTATTTCTGAAAATGCCTCGAAGTTGTTTGAATCATTCTGATAATTCCTGTTATATTTGTGGAGAGCTCCCTTTTAAATCGCAAAGAAAAAACTAATGCCATTGATTTGCAAAAGTTACGAACTATATTTTGGTTGCAAGATCGGAGACCAGGACAAGTTTTGGGCACCACATATATGTTGTGTTTCCTGTGCTACTTTGCTTGCAAGTTGGTTAAGAAAGAAGGCTCGCCTCATGGCATTCGCCGTTCCTATGGTATGGAGAGAGCCAAAAGATCACTTGTCCGACTGATATTTCTGTATTACCAAAATCACGATGGATTTCAAGTCAGTTGAAAACCTCTGTACAGTATCCCAACACATACCCTCAGTCATTAGGCCGGTTTCTCACAGCGAAGAGCTACCCATTCCAGTACCACCGGAAACATGGTGTATGGACACGGTAGAGGAGGGTTATGCTCATGTTAAGGCGGAGGGTATGCCCGATGATGAGATTGATCCAGACTTCACAGAAGTTCCCCAGAACCACACATATTGAGCCAGGCTGGCCTTAACGCCCATCAAAGCTGACCCCCCTCTTATAGGTGATTATGTAGTACTTTAATGCAGTGTTTCTTAATCTTAACTTTATTTTACCCGTGACCCACCTTTTGAAGCATATATTTTTTCTCGTGGCTCCCCGTCTTACCCAGAGTATTCGATCCTCATCTAAAAGCAAGGTCCTTTATACGTATTGAAATGATTTTATCAGTGAGTTTTTTCTGAACGAAAATTTTGCAAAGAAAATTGGCCTCCAGACCACACATTTTTTGTGTTTTTCACACTATAAATTTAATATAGAGAAGGGGTCTGTGAAAAATCTAGCCGGAGACCTGAGAATAGCCCCATCCTAGGGAACATGTTGCAAAATGTAGGCGATGAGGCCCGGGTGGGTCCATGCCCTAAGACGGCCCTGGTTTTATGGGTGGTTTTGTTGGATTCGGCAAGTGTATATTTCACTAATATAAAAGCTTTATTTCTTCACGCCTTAATTTTTCTTCTCTACAGCCCTCCGAACCACCTGTCATGGCCCCTTTTTCCATTTTCTTCCATGGCCCCCTTGAAGTATCCCGGTACAACTAGGGGGATCATATGGCCCCCGGTTGGCAACCACTGCTTTAATGGGTCCTAAAAATTTGGAATTTGCTGTGAGGCATAAAATAACTGTTTTCAAATTTACGTTACAGCGAAATTTGTCACCATAAGCTGGAGTATATAACAAGTCCCGAAGAAAAGCATTAAAATCCTCCAAACAACCCCCCCCCCTCCCCCGTCACGCTTAAAACGTACGCCAATACATTTGTGACAGCAATAGACATTATATTATGCTTAGTGCAAATGCTTACTCACCTAACATTTACACAAGGGGCGAAATGTCGGGTTTGAAATGAGGTATCCGATCCGACTCACGTAGTCGCTAACTTGGTCATTCATACGGTCACTCACTTGATCACTCATACGGTCACTCACAAGGTCACTCACTTGATCACTCATACGGTCACTCGCTTAATTCATACGATCACTTACCTTTGTCACTCACTTTGTTACTCCTGCAGTCATTTCTACGGGCACTCATACGGTCAGGGCATGTGAAATGTCAATCGGTAAATGTCTACCGATATAAAACAACTTACTTGATCATTCATGCGGGCACTCATACAATTATTTATATATTCACTATACGGTCACTCATACAATCATTCATATATTCACTATACGGTCTCTCGTACCATTGCTCATGCGATCAAGGCAGGTGAAATGTAAGGAAGTATATGTTCAACTCACTTGATCACTCACTTGGTCCGGGCAGGCAAAGTGTTAGAAGAGAAAAAAAATTATATTTTAAAAGTCACGTGCTTCGATGAACGTAGACGGTTTTCCCAAATATTTTTGCTGGTCGTTGTCTTTCTGAGGATGCTTTTCGGAACAATGAGGAAGTTTTTGCCACGGATGCATCTGTCTTTTGTTGGTTGGCTGAGGCACACTGCCGGTGAGCAGAAAGGCAGGTTTTAACCTGTCGACCGATACCGTGGAAGGTTTTCCTTTTATGAGGGATCTCATAACCTGATACGTGTCGTATGTCGGTGGTATGCTGTCCGATGAAGTCTAGATGTCGTGTTTGTCTGGGAGATGTCTTGTGAGGCTTTTGACGAAACGCAAACGTCAACGGGATATGGTCGGAGTAGAGGATGGAATGTTTTAATTCGATCATGTGTTGAAACTGCTTCACTGCCGCATATGCTGCTAATAGCTCTCTGTCGTAAACGCTATATTTCATCTCAGCTTTGATAAGCTTCCTGGAGTAAAAAGCGAGAGGTTGCCAGTGCGATTTGACAAGCTGTTGCAGGCAGGCACCGATTGCTGTGTTGGATGCGTCTACCATGATAGAGAGATCGGCTGATGCATGTGGAAAAGCAAGATGGGTTGCAGAAATGAGTTTTTACTTGCAATCTACAAAAGCTTGAATTGATGTTTCCGTCCACTCGATCTTCGCGTTGCTTTTGACTTTTTTTGAAGATATGAACACAGTGGAGCTTGTGTTTCTGCTAACCCAGGAAGGAATCTCCGATAAAAATTCAACATTCCCAGAAAACGTCGAAGTTCTTGGATGGTTGCCGGTCTTGGGAAATCTTTTATCGCCTTCACTTTATCATGAAGAGGAGAAATTCCTTTTGATGATATCCTGTGTCCAAGAAATGTGACTTCATCTTGGAAGAATTTGCACTTCAGAGAGTTGATCTTTAGACCATGCTCGGCTAGTCGTTTGAAAACACAAACCCGTCGTTTTAAAATAATGCGTCGAAAAAGTTTTTTTATTCGTTTTTATTATTTATCCCTCATTTTTCTTTTAGGTCTTTTTCCCTTGCGTCTGAAACTCGTGAGATTCTTCGTCGTTGTTCGTGAAAGTTTTACTTCAGTATTCACTTAATCTATTTTTTTCTTTTAATCTCTTAAAAAGAACAGGCAGATTCCAGTTCTGTTCAAGTGAGAAAGTTTCAAATTTTACAAAGACTTTGTGAGATAAAAGTTGTACGAATGAAAGAAAGATGTTGAATAATTATCAGAAACTGCTTCTGGGATCAGAATTTCTAAAATGTGGAGCAAAAAATGACTCGCTTTTTACCTCAACACCTTCTTTCAATCATCTTTCCTCCTACGCACCAGATGCTTATGGAATATTTAAATGACGTTTTCTTCGGATGTGTTTACACTACAAAAAATGTCGTGTTTGAGCACCAGATTTAATTATGAAAACCAGTCAATAGATGAAGGAAATGTAGCGATGATATTTCAAAACTTCTTACAGTACGGGGTAAAAAAAATTCCTGCAAATATTTGAATAAAGAGGAAATAAGCAAAAATGCATGCATTCCGTAGGTAAAACACTCATAAAAATACTATAGACGTGGTATATTTGTCTTATTTCTCTCTATGTATTGGTACTCATCTTTAATTACCGCTATGTTCAAATATTTGAATATTTTCACTTTTTCCCCCTTCAATAACTGAAGTTCTAAAACTAGTTTAACTAATTAATCGTCACTTGATTATCTAAACGTTATGCATCGGGAAAAAGAACATGGAGTAAATAATAGGAACTGATAATAAAAATTGATGCTTTAATTATAACTAAATCGTTTTTTTGTGATTATTATATGAATTGTTTTTTTTAAGTAATTTGACAAAAAACAGGAAAAATAAATGGAGCTTGCGCAAGTCTGCTTGATGAAGTGTCTCAGTTATGTGTTTAAGAATTAGCATTATCCCCTAAAAATTATTAAATGGATCCTACTGTATTTGACTATTTCTATAAGGCTGCGATGCGTGATGGCCATTGTTTGAAACTCATAGGGCACGGCTGTTCATTCCAATATTTCATTCGCACAATGTACAATAATACCCCTTTATAACGAAATTCAAAATCTTATTCGTGAAACTTTTCTAAATATTTCAAGAAAGTGTGTGATCTCATATTTTATTATTCGATATATAATACATAAAATGATATATCATATTATTTTATGAGTTATGATGTAATAAATATTTTTATAAGAATTTGGGGATAAGAACCATTAAAGAGATTGTTGATTGAATAATTCGTAACACTTTACTATAACAAAACATAAATATGCAAAAAAATGCAAATGTGATCAACATCCGTTCCCTGCTTATGACATTTCGCCATCTGAGCACAGAATGTTTCTCATGTAACGCTAATTGAATAATTATTCGTGTAAATATTTAGGACTTCTGCGGCATATTATATGTTGTTCATATTCTGGAAATTATTGCATGTAATGAGGTAATATTACTAGATAAGTGTTTTTTTAATTAGAAGTCTCAAGTGAACTCACAAAACGTAACTCTTCGAGTACTTAGGAGCAGTAACATGTAATTGAATTTAGTTATCATCGTTAGAAGATGTTTTTAGAAAACAAAACTGGATTAGTATCCAATTTTGTTTTCTATCCAATGGATACTCACCTTAATCGAAATGCTTACATCGGGGATGGTTAAGCAAAGGAAGGGAATGAGAAGAAAAAAAAACACAAGCTATTTGCAACATGTTTTCATATTAATTATTAGATTAGTTCTCCGACATTAAAATACCAATTTCCAACCCCTTGATGAGATTCCACAGATGACAATATCATATCAATTTCTGAATTAAGGGAGGTACATTTCCGTATACCGGATGTATCTATTATTTACATCTGTTATCATTGGTTTCATGGGAATTTATTTACGTAATTAGTGAATATATGTTATGTTGTAAGCTGACGAGATTAAAATGCCCTGTCATCCTTTCAATGTTATTCATGATAATATTTGGATACGGAGAGATTAATATTTAACGTGCAAAGCCAGTAGTTAATTGAATGCGCTGTGAGAATAGAAATGTTTTATTGTTAAAACTTCAGTTAGATCTCGATCAAAAACAAAACTATTCATAAAAGACAGATGTACTGTGAAATTGTGCAAATAATTATACAAGTTATTCACTGTTATGGGGGCACAGGACTGTTGAACATGGGAAAATTGGATAAAAATTAACATTAGTTCAAAATTCCGTTAAAAAATTCATATAGACATTATTTTTTTTTTCAAATCTTTACACATACTTTGAAAGAGAAATTGAATTTTCTGGATGTTATACTGAAACTGATATATGGAAAGAGAAGTGATTTGTCTCCGCCGGGAATTAAACCCGGATAAATATATTCTCAGTGAATTTGAGGCCGAAAAAATACCGTATCTTCAATACCTTGAAGGTTTTCCATACTTCACTGTCATTGCTTCAAATTTTGAAAACTTTTTCTGTTTTTTTTTTCCGATTTGAAATAAAATTGAGAAAAATATTGTCGAAATTTTTAACGCGTACCCTCACTGCGCATGATTTCATCCACATTTATACATATTTTTAATAAGAAAAATTGGCGTTAATTGCCGTTAATTTTGGGTTCAGAACTAACTGCTGAATAGAATGAAGCAGCCTTTTGAAGATATGTTAAGCGACTGAAGATGTGAGCAGAGATTTGGAATTTGTTTCAAAATTTTAAAAATTCAATTTTCACGAATTTTTAAAAAAAATTGCAAATTTTATAAAATTTTTAAATGTAAGTGTATCAACATCATTTTGGTCCATTAAATGCACTTAGCACAGGAACACATTCCCATCAAATTTCATAGTCATCTGAATGTTAGTTTTTAAGATATCATGCGCGCAATGGTCAAAAAACACATTTTGAGAAAAACGCGTTTAAAGATGGAATTTCATTCGCGGGGAGACGAATTTGTGCTTTTCCTTTTTTAAAATATTCCTGATTTACGCGTAATGTAATTTTTCTTCTTATTTCTCTGTTTAAATTGACGTAATTTAATCTTTTAAATTTCGTTTTTCCTTTTAGAAATGCAGCGAAATGCATGTATGCTACTTGCCGCACCCGCTGGAAATCGCTGCAAGCAGCTACACTTTCAAAAAAAAAAAAAAAAAAAAACACCTGGTTTCGAACACACAGCCTGTAAAGTTTCTAATCGGCCACGATCACTTTTATTAAATACCACCACAGCTTCATAAGATGCAGCTTCTGATACGAAACTGGCATCAGATGCCTCAGGGCGAAATTTCCATGTAACCGATGGAATTCGTTGGGGTTCTGGGTATACACTTTTAAACATTTTTTAGAGGCTGTGGGACTCTGTAAGGTCTCTGAACACATTATTCACTTCATCTAAAACTGTTACATTCACTTCACCCAGTCAAAAATTCCTAAAGCATTTTTGTTCACACAATTTTCACATTAGAATACAAACTACAAAGACGATTCGACGATGAAATTTTTTTTCCCCATTTTCACCGGACGATCCGAACATTACATTCCTTGCAAGATCGAAAGAAATTTCAATATTATCAACAGCAATCTCTAATTCAAACAATCAGTAATCGGATAAGTGTTTTTTTTTCACTGATTTTTCAGCTGATTTTCAGTTTTTTGTATGAAACAGTCAGCTATAGAATCACTGGGATTTTAGAAATTATGGCATGTTGATGCCCACAGAATTGTGTCTTTCTAGCACGATGACCGGACTGACGAGGAAAAACTTGGCGTTTTATTATAGTTTCACAGCAATAAATGGAAAGGGAAATACAGGGTGGGTAAAAAATCCGTAAAAACCTTAAAAATTTATAAAAATCGTTAAAATAACCGAAATAAAACACGATTTGCAGGATTAGCATCGCTAGGTCGCATTAATTTTTTTAAGACACGGGGAAAAAAATAACCAAAAAAGCCCATAGGTGGCACTGACGTACACAAGTGAAAGTAAAGGTACGCAAATAACGAACACAATGCCCGCAAATCGTTTATTACAACAGTACGTGTTCCACATGGCCACCACCTTAGGGAATAACATACCACAAGTAAATGAAAAGTAAAACTCTGCCCCACACAAAACAAAAACTAATTGCATGGGAAAAGAATATTTCCCTTGAACATAAATATCACCACAAAAAAATGAATGTTGCTATACCCAGAACTTTCGAAGGTTCAACAGTCCAGCGCCCCTTATCTTTGCGCAATGGCTTATCCCTACAGCATTATTTGTAGAGGAACAGAAATAAAGTTTCACACGCTGTTACACTTCAGGTGGAATCCCTTAAAATCAAAAGCATCTTTTTTTTGTGATTATGCGATAACAGTTTTTTTATGCATAAAATAAATGCACCAGAATATCCTCAAAATATGTTCGAGAGGCATTCCTTCTAATATTTGATTCCTTTGCGTTTGGCATATAGAAAAGTACTACTGAAAGGGGTTGCTTTTCTTAAAGAAGCTTCACAAATGACGTTTCTCTTTGAAAATTTTCGTCGATGTTCATTTTTATTCAGAAAGAGAAATGAATCCTTTCAAGGATGGTCTCGTATATGATCAAACACGAGATCCCCTTTTATACGCAATTATTACAGAAAAGTAAGTCTTTGATCGGCTTTTGCGGTCTTTTTTTTCTGAGAACTACGACCGTAGATGAAAGATGAGGAAATAAAGATTTATGTTGATTATATTGTCTGTATCTACTGAGTTCGTTCTAAGCCAAGAAAAGAAAATACTCCAATCAATTTGCATAACACATATTCAACTTCTGCAGTGCAGTCACACCTTGTATAATGCCACCCTGGGGACAAAAATAAATTGACTTAATAACCTGCAATTCCAGTTGACTAATTGGTATGCAAGGCTTCTAAAACATGGTTTTCAAACTGGTGTTCCGTGGAACCATATTGATGCGATATTTAAAACTATTTTATAAGCAATGATATTATTTAAATTGCCATGTATGCTTCAGAATTTTTACTGTTGTTCTTTGTATACTGTAAAGTAACGTTATGAAAGCGCATAAGATATGTATGCAACCCATGGCCTTTTAAATTGTAATCACACAAAGAACGAAGGTCACAATCACTTCAATTCACACGTTCTGCACATGTTACTGTGCACAAACTAAAACTGTTAAATGTTTGGAACAAACATGACAATTCAACTAATATTAATTGATCAAAAATATTTATTAAAATCATATTATGTTGACTTTTCTCAATGCGGCACATAAATCAGAAACCGGTCACCATTTTCAATCAACGAATCACAAGTATAACTTTAAATTTGATGCCTTACAGCACAGAGTCTACTTCAGTGATTTTTCTTACATGTAATATAATGCTGTATTGTGTGTCTAGTGATATTTTCGATATTTTCTACAAGAGAAATATTTCTTCGCTATTCTCTGATTGCACTATACGGGTACCCATGGCTCTCATTTCCTCCAGAAGAGTCCCTGATGTGGGATCTCATTCCAGACTTTTCAGGGGCTCTTTATTATTAATTTATAGTATGAAAAACAAAAATAAAATGATGTGGATCATCTCGGGCCCCAAGGTTGGAGCCCGGTCAGCTGGGGAAATGCGAGGACCTCAATTGCATAAGGGCTTCCACGATAAGATCCGGCACAATGATTTATCGCAATAAATATGCATATTAACAGGTGGTGTCTAAGTCCTCTTTCATTTTTCCCTGGGACTATGATGCTACTGAAACAGCAGTAGGGACAGTTTTTGTTTGGATGAATATTTTCAAATATTTGTTTGAGTTCCGGAGAACAGCTTCATTGTCATCAAGGGTTTTTCTATAAATTTCGCGTTGGAATCCGCTGCTCTAAAAGCTAACGATGTAAGTCGGATGAAGTGCAAAGTAATAGATGTTATACTGAGGTCCAAAAATTTGCCTGAATTTTCATGTCACGTAACTGCGTTCGTTTACGGAATGAATTAACGTAAGACAAAACCAATCTGTATGAAACTTATTAAATGGCACTGATTTCATGATTCAATAATGATGTAGCGTTAACTACGATAATTCACATTTCCTAACTTCACTTGGGACCTAATGTGTCTACATCCGGAGAAATTAGATCAAACAGACCTTCCAAATACATTGGAGCAATATTAAACCGTTCCTCTTACTTTCGTTTCTCATGTCCACGCAGCCAAGATCAAAGCGGACAGAGCTCTTATGTGTCTATGCATAGAAACACTTTCAAGATCCCTCTCTCTACAAAGCAGTTATCTATCCGCCAAAATATTAATCGCGACGCAGTTCCCATTTCAACCTGATTGTATCGTACTCAATGTCTTCTGATGGATTGTTTCCATAGAATGTATATATTTTTTTCATTTGTTGAATAAATATAATATGCTCTCGGACACGACCCAACCTTCCAGGAGGTGAAGAGAGGACGTTGTCTTGCACAAAAGCTATGCGTGAGCGGTCATCTATTGATCAATCCCATTTGAACTTCATCTCACAAGTAAGCACGCTACATACTCAAGGCGCACATTTCGGTGATTTTAGAGTGATTTTGAGGCTGTCATTCTGAATCTAGTATTAGTTTTGCCAAATTGGCTCTAGATTTTGAGATAATGCATACTCTTAATAATATGATTTGTATGCTGCTTATGTACGCCATAGATTAGAACAAAATATTCTTACTTGTGAAGTCACATTTGAATCATTTCTTACACAAGATATTTGAAAATACCTGAATTGTTCGATAAATAGCCTCAACCCGTGTTTATGGAAGATGCCAAGAAAAAACTGGTGCTCTAAAATACTCCCACTAGATACATTTTGAATTTTTCAAACAACATTTCTATTATCTATAATCTACCGTGACTGCCATATTGAAATATATGTGTTCACTTTAGATTTTTAAATTTCGATGCAAATAACCAAGTACAGTAAAACCTCGATAAGTCATGTTATTGAAAAATTATGACGGCTTAACCGAAGTGCCGTCGATTCTAATGTGCAGTATTCTAAAAATCGTATAAATTTAAAATATTATGGAATTTATTAAAATATGAATAAAAATACAATATTAATAAAATTTATAGATTTCGCAAAGGAAAAAAATATATTTTTTTACATGTTTTAATTTCTTGTTACTTAACTTATTATGGTAAAATTTCCTGGTACACTTTGATTTATACTAGTAATTTTTAATTTAGACTAATCAGAGCAACTTTTAGAGTAGTTAGCTTCTCTTCCAAACGTAACTATTGCACATTAATTTTACATACACATGAAACCATGAAATTTTATTTTAGCGTTTTAATTCTTCATCATTCGAACACAAGACCCATTTTTCGACTCCAGGGGAACCCTGGGCAGGAAAAGTAAACATTAGAAGACCTCAACTTCGAAAATAATGTCTAGTTTTTCAACAAAGATGTTTGGTTTAAATTTGACGCCGTAAATTAATAGGACCCCTGTGAGAAATCGTGTCTAGCTCGAATAGTACCTAAAGTTTCAAAAACCTTAGTCGGCAAATGGATTTTCTCAGCTTAACTTTCGTTACTTAAACTGTTCCGTTTTGGTGCATATGCTTTTATAGTTGCTTAAGCATATGACAATGCTGCTAACCTGTTAACAAGCTTTTTCTTTTGAATGGGACCCATAAAAATAATCCGTTTCTCTCTCTCAAACTTTTTCACAGTGACGAGTTAACCGAAATTAGCGACGAATGAACGAGGGTTTTAATAACATTGTTTTCTATGAAATCTGGAAGGGCCTGAAGAAAAACGACGACTTAACCGGAGTGACGACTTATTAGGGTGACGACTTAACGAGGTTTTACTGTATATACTACATGTTCTCTTACACAAATTCGTTTATACTTCAGAGCACCCTCTATTGATGTATTCTTGCAGAGTAACACTTCTGCAGGTATACATATAGTAACATCCACAAAATGGAAATTTCAATAAACCATACAAATTAACATCAATCAGAATCTGAAATTAAACGTATTAAATATCTAAAATTTTAATTTTTTTATCGATTAATGTTTATATAAGGAATAAACTATTGGATAAAAAATTAATTAATTAATTAATTAATTAATTAATTAAAAAATTAATTTTTTTCTTTTCGTCTTGTAGGGCAATAGGGGAAAAAATTCTACATGAAACCAAAGAAGTGCTGGATAACACTTTAAATCAAGTAGAGACAATTAGCAAACAAGCATCAGCAGCATCATCATTGAACGAAAATGTAAACATCCCGATTGCCTCCCCTCTTTTCCCTTTGGGGGAGGGAGCCAGTGGGGAAAATGAAATAGAAAAACAGGGTCTTGCACACAGAGAAATAAATATTGACAATGAATTTGAAAAACTAACAAATGCTACATGCAATATTACCTCAATGCTTAAACATGATGACGAGATCAGTCAAAAAATTATTGCCCTATTAAGCGGCCTTAAAGAAGTCATCAATCTATTAAAGAGCAAACAATAGGTTCAAACGCTAACAATCTTGGCCTACCTAGGCCCTTAACAATTCTTTCATGGAATGCAGGCAGTATTAAACACAAAATTAGGGAACTCACTGAAACTTTATTTGAACTAGATATTCATGTTGCCCTTATACAGGAAACTTGGCTATTGCCCAGCGATAAATTGAAAATCAACCGTTACAATTGTGTTAGATTAGATAGAATTCACAATCGTGGAGGAGGGGTATGTGTTTTAATCAGGAATAATATTCCTTTTAAAAAACTAGACATTCCACAATCCAACACGATGGAAACACTTGTAATTACAGTTAGAATAAACAACACGGATATAAATATTGTATCTCTGTACAAGCCACCTCGTAATGCAGTAGATTTAAATCACCTCAGGAATATTTTTGACCTCAATACACCTACAATTATAGCGGGGGATTTCAATGCAAAGCATGCCAGCTGGCACTCCAATTATAACTGTTCAAGAGGAGTTGCCCTCAACAGATTCTGTCTAAATAATGGAATAAACATACATGCCACAGATTATCCAACACATTATCCAGATCACCCATTCCACAGGCCAGATACAATTGATTTTGCAATTAGCAAGAATATTGATGCATCAATTTCTATACATTCACCAGCTCTTCTGAAGTCTGATCACAACCCTCTCATCATCAGGATTGATTTCCTATTTGCACTTAGCGTACCAGCCATCAGGAAAACCAATTGGGAACTATTCGCCCAGATACTAGAAAACAACCCAACTCTTGAGCTCTCATCCCACTCGATAGAAGAGATTGAAACTAGTGTTGCCTGTATCACAGATGTCATTCAAACTGCACTTGATAGTGCTACTGAGAAAGTCAAAATAAATGAACATCAATACGGCCTGTCTAGGTTAATACTAAGGAAAATTAGGGATAAGAATAAGATCAGGAAAAGGTGGCAAAGACACAGGCAGACACGGGACAAGTTGAAACTTAATCAAATGGAAAGGGAAATTCAGGAGGAGATCAGAGCCTTCACGAACGAACGTTTCACTGCATTTCTAGAATCGCTCGAGATTCAGGATGGCTCCCTCTGGAAGGCCCTGAAAATTTGTAAAAGCAAAAGAGAAATAATTACGAAAATACATAGTGCAAGCAATGGTGTGGTCTTTACCCCTCAGGACATAGCCAATGCTTTTGGCGAAAGCCTGGAAGAGCAGTTCTCGCCAAATGGCATACAAGATATGGCCACTAAGATGGCAAATAGGCAGAAAATTCAAAACTATTTCACACACAATCCACCGGTTACCACGGAAACTGATGAGCTCCCTTTAACAACAATAAGTGAACTTAATGAGGTAATTAATAATCTTAAAATTAAAAAAGCACCCGGGCATGATAATATTTCAAATCAGGCCCTTAAAACTCTTCCTACTAATATTCGACTTTCTCTGCTTAATATTTTTAATAGCATGATCCAACTTAACTATTTTCCCAGTTTCTGGAAAAATGCAATAATAAAACCTATCCATAAAACTAACTCTGATCCTCTTTTTCCACAAAATTTTCGTCCTATATCGCTTCTTTCTAACTTGAGTAAACTGTTTGAGCGAATTTTTGCTTCTCGTTTTCTCTATTACCTTCACACTAATAATATTATCCGCTCCGAGCGACACGGTTTCCGGACGGGCCATTCATGCACTACCCAGCTACTCAGGACTACTGAATTCATCATGGATGCCCTGAATCATAGAGAATATGTTTGTGCTGTTAGCCTTGATGTGGCAAAAGCATTTGATAAAACAAATCATGAAACGTTGCTTGTCAAACTTATGGATTTAGATTTTCATAACAAGTTCATATACTTTTTCAAGAGTTACATCGAAAACAGAACTTTTCAAGTAAAAATTGGGGACAAACTCTCTTCCCCTAGACAAATAAGAGCCTCTGTGCCACAGGGAAGCGTGTTAGGCCCACATTTATTTAACATCTATGTTAACGACTTCCCTGGGCCTCAGCGTGGGATTATAAGTCAGTATGCAGATGACGTCTTTTTATTAACACACTGTACTGACGTAAATAAAGCATTCGAAAATCTGCAAGAGACAATGGAGGATGTTGAAGATTACTGCCAAGAATCTGACATCAAACTAAACAACAACAAATGCAATTTCATGTGGTATCATAGAAGGAAAAAGCCTCCGGACGGACCAAATCACCATCTCGAAATAGGGGGCGCTAAACTAAGACCAAAATCGCACTTAAAATATCTTGGGGTAATATTTGATAGCAAAATGAACTTCAAGGCACATGTAGAAGCAGTAAAAGCGCAAGCAACCAAAAAACAGGGCATGTTAAATAGGATCTACTTCCCGGGTAGCAAATTGTCCCTTAGAAATAAGATGCTACTTTATAATTCGGTTATACGCCCAACAATTACATATGCAGCTCCGGTTTGGGCATTTAAGACAAAAAAGAATATTACGGACCTTCAAATATTTGAAAATAAGAATTTTCGTAGATTTACGGGGGCAAGATGGTATATGAGGAACGAAGATTTACGCTGCGATCTAAAAATCAATACATTCCTCGATCAAGCACGAAAACTAGCCAAAAGCTGCTATGAAACGATAAAGGATTCGGAATATGAACACCTTAGAGAATTCTTAAGCTACGATTCTGAAATCATCATAAAACATGGCAGGCCGATGAACATTCTCCACCGTCCCTGGTAGGAGTTTTGTAAAAAGCTGTATATATTGTAGAAATGTAAATAATTTGACCCTTTTTTATTACTATCTAATTTTTGTATAATTTTCATATGTGTAAAAATGCTCTCCTAGTCGGGGAATCTGCGGAATGTTCAATCGGATTGTTAATTGAGAAGTGAACTGATAGATGGCGCCATGAGGGAGATGGCTGCAAGCTCTTCCTTGAAATGCAGGGAATTGAAATCCAGTTTAACAGCAATTTTGAATGCTGAAATTAAAGGCAAACAGGATATCTTTAACACTCAAATCAGAATCTCGTCTTAGAGAATATTTAATATTTCTTACGGCTCAATGATAAAGGTGCCTGGGGTTTTTTAGCCGTTAATAAGATCAAACGGCCTTTTTCCCCAACATTTCCACCCACCCTTGGATGAACTGGTGTAAAAATTATACAAAATCAAAATCTCGTCATGCGAACTAAGTGGTAAAGCATTTAGCACGACTAAATGTGGGCAATAGCCCTGAAATATGGACTGAATTCCCGATTTTGACTTACACACCACACTACACACACTTTTACACGCACACACACACTCTCACAGACATAATTTATCTTCCCCCCTTTTTTATTTTTCTTGAACCCTATAGGCCACCCCATTGGCCCGCTTGTTAAGTGCGGTAGAACGGCGAACGTGCCGCGGAACCGCCGTAAATCGTTTTATTCAGGTCAGGTCAGGTCTTTCGTCTTGTTTGAAAGATCTAAGAATTTTCGGGTATAACTGAAAAGTTTAATAGAGGAGCTTTTACTAGAAAATGGTGTTTCGAAGCGTGAGATTCCCTTGTATAAGAGAAATAATTCATTGATTAAATTAAAAGAAATCATTTCAATTCACTGTGTGAATTAAATGTCATTCGATTGTGAAATTCTTTCTGTTATTTCAAGTTGCAATTAATTGCATTTGTCCATTGTAATACTCCAATCACGGTACTTTTTTGTTTATTCGGCCATCGTTATTCCACACCAAATTCAGGTTCAATTATGAAATAAGCCGATTTCCAAAATTGCAACAAACATTTTATTATTAACTTACCAAAGTTTCTCATAAAAATTGTCTCCACAGAGACCATTAGATATACATCGATACAAACATTCAATCATTTACACTTTACTGATATACTGTAAAGCAGATCACAGCACTATATAAAATTCAGACAGTTAGATACACAAGCGTATTTACAGCACAACTCATTCGGAAGTAAATAGCTGATGGCGACAGACCGGAGTTGTGCTCGGATTGAAAAAAAAAATTGATATATATGTAGTCGAACTCAGTCAATGCAAGAAGTGAAAAAAGATATAGTATTCACTTGCACAAAAACTTTTGTTTCAACGGGAAAGCATGAAAATGAGGAAATTGTTGAGTTGCGTCATGATATTCTGAAGACGTCGCAATATTCACATCACAACTAACCAAACTGGGTGTTCGAATCGCCGACGGTAATCAAAAGAACCGCATAAATTAACGGACAATCTCATTCTAAGCTTAATACGCTGTTATTTCCTTCATTTTTAGCTATTTTAGAATTCAAATAACTCAGCGAATATTGCACCTATTGGAAAAGCATGTATTTTTCCTTCTTTTTTTCAAGAAAAACAAAGCAACCATTTTTTTGGAGAAATTTTTAGGACAGGATCAACAAATGATAAGTTGTTTCTGCTTTATTCAAATAACTATGAAACCCCTTGGAATATGGAGCCTTGATAAAATCCATATTCTTTTTTCTACTATAAATTTGCTTTGGAAAGACCCTTTGAAGATCTCAGCCTAAGGTTCCTGTGACCCCCCCCCCCCGATATTAAGGTCATGGATAACCCTCACTGTCCAGTCTCACACTTTAAATGTTATATTTTTCTTGTGTGCTTCTGTGAACTCTGTGGCCTACCAATAATCCCGTTTGATCAAGCCTTGAATCCGTTGACCTGTAAGGCCGGTAAAGAAATACCTATTTAAATGTCACTCACAAGCACCTATATTTTGAAAATGTGATTTCTCAATGGAGCTCATTTTCGTTCTCCCCCACATTGCACCTGCTGCAAATACAAATACAAGGATACAATGGGCAAAATGACCAACGAGGTGGCTGAGAAAGAGAAGCGCATAACAAATATGGATGTCGTGTAAAATTAAGGATATTGAAGATAAAATTCAAGACAAAACCAATTTCATCTTTGGTAAACAAATTTCTATCTGTTTGTAATTAACACAAAATCAAGGCAAACAGTATATTTTACCTTTAATTAATCATTATCTATATATATAAAATTGATTTTCTATCTGTCTGAGTGTGTGTGTGTATGTTCTCTATACAAATCTACAATTTTAGATTGATCGTCGCCAAATTTTGCATATGTACCAAATGGGACCGGACTTGAACGATAGGCTACTTTAAAATTTCGTCAGCCCAGGGCAAATGCCCAAATGGGCAAAAAACTATCCGGTAACAATGGTTTTTGGGCCTCAACAATCACTTTCCGAACGTTTACTTTGGTTACCGTGGTTCCCTAGCAATGCGTTTCAGACGTGTAATGCCTTTACAACGGTTTGTCACTTCTTTAATCCTGTTAGTATATGTATAATAGTTTATGCCTTTATAATGGTTTGCCACATTTTCAATACTCTCAGTAATGAGACTTTTTGAATAGACGTCATAATCGTCACCATCATCGCTTTGAGAGTCAGGAAAAGGGTGATCCTCATAGAAATCAGTATTAAAATTGCCGATTTAACTGCATAAATACGGAAATTTAGTGGGGGGGGGGGGGTTTCCTGCCACATCAATAATTTTAAAAATTAAATTGAATTTTCGATTTTTGAAATACTAAATTCGTTTGGAGATACAAAGCCCAGAAAATTAAGTATGAAGTAATTAGCCGGATCTATTTTTGAGTTGGATATCCATGCAATAACATTGATTTCAACTTTTTATTTATATCTTCTCAATCATGAAAATTAATGTCTCCGTATTGTCTTTTGATATTTATTTGCACAAATTCATATAGTTTAGGATGTTTTTAAAATCAGTTATGGGCCCCGTAAAGTGCATCGAAAAAATTCCACAGCCTTAATTAAGCATTTTTGGAAGCTGAAACAGGCAGAAATAGATAACTTGAAGTTCAGGGGGAGGGGACTATTCATTTCTATGTTTCTTTAAATTTAGATTTGTTTATTTCATGAGTCGCGCAGGACGTCGCCATATTGGTTAACTTAGACACGGTTTGCATGTCCCTCAAAGAAAGAGGGAGATATCGCATGATCCAAAAAGCCTCATTGAAGAAAACCCGGGCAGCGCCGGGTATTGTAGCTAGTAGCTATATAAAATATCCACTCTAACTAATTGAGTTGTTGTACTGTATAAGTATTATCTCAATTAAAAAATATGGCAACAGTACCCATTTGCATCCATATTTTCTAAAAGATATTCATTACGTTTTCAAAAAGGGGGGGGGGTGAACCATAGAGTGTAAATTATTAAAACTGCCGTATTCACTGACAGCGTTTAACTGCAACCGCAGTTAAGAGTATTAGTGATTGACACGGATTGGTTAAAATCCCGAATTTAGTCAATTCGATTCGTTTGGATCTCTTATCCTATAACCTGCGACTGCAGTTGAACCAACACCATCTATACCAGTGTTTCTCAACATTTTCAAGCCCGCGGCCCGGTTTCATTCATTTTTGTGAGTCGAAGGCCCGCTCAAACACACGACCAACAGAAAATGAACGAGAAAAAAAAAATGGAACGGCAAATAACTCGCGGTCCAGGTATGAATGATGTCAGGGCCCGGTGGTTGAGAAACATTGATCTATACCATAAGGCCTTCGCGTGAAGCTTTGACATCACGGAAGATGTTATTTCATCTGTAGCCATTGGATATAGCACCCACGCATGCGATATCGTCACTTGTTTTTTGTAGTATATCCCATGAATATATGTGAAATAACATCTGCAGTGTCGATCTTCGCGCAGAAGCTTTCTGCTATAGATGGTGTCGGTTAAATTCTGTCGGTGAATAAGGCTGTAACTGTATCAAAGCCAATCTCACTGAAGCACGTTCGGAGTGGTAAGCTTCAATCGAACCATTTTCAAACAATTTGAACATTGTCGAATGCGATGATTAAATACGTTGGAACTCTAATTAATGTGGAATGGGCACAAATCAAAAGCTTGTCTTTAAATAACGAAAAAAATTTAAATAAATGGCACTTGATACCATCAGAACTTTGAATCTATCCTGAATGCGTTCTGTTTTCTTTATTTCATGACAAAATGTTATGTTTAATAAATAACTCTTAATCAGTTTTGATAATATTAAAACATTGATTTATTAACATCAACATATTTTTATTTTCAGTATAATTTGGTTCCAAAATAAGAAATCGATAGGGAACGATAGAATTCAAATAGAAGCGTGAAAATTTTGTATCTAACAAAGCCTAGTTTGTTGAGTTCAAGTGTCATATGCTTGTCTCGATAACTTTCAACCCGAAGCGAATATATATTCCAATATAATTTACATCGAACTTTATCGCGTCCCTTTTCATGTGGTTCAAATTACAATATTGTCGACTCGTATCCATAGAAAAATGCAACTGAAACCGAAATATTTCATTTTCATTCCGAAATCAAATATTTTCCGGTAAGAATATTCTATTCCGTTCCTCCTCTTCGAAAGGTTTTCTTACATTTCTGAAATTCTTTCATACGTGAACTTCGGGTAAAAGCTTTTAAAGATATCAGAAACATTTGCTGTTATCAGTTTCTTCCGAATAAATCACATAATTCAGTTTTTTCCATGCCTTATACGTTCCTGTGATATCAGTAAAGACGGAAAAATACAATGAATATAATCATATTTGATAAATATACTTTGCTGTATTCGATTTTAAATATTCGAGTAGCAATTCAGCTGATCATCGATCGATGATAATGCCAAAGTAAATATTCCATGAAACTTGGTTTTTCCATTTATTTACCTTTGGACTAATTAAATGCGAGGAATTAGAATAATTACCGAACTATTTAAACGTTAAATTTTTCAAAATCCTTCGAGGGAATTTAAACACTGCGTAGTTGTTAAACACTATTTGTAGCAATATTGTTTCATAATATTTGAGTTTCAGCTAATAATGCTCAAGGAATTATGCATAAAAAGAAAAGCTTTTAACCGGTTTTTCTCAGTCATTTTTGTCGCTAGGAAACCCAATTTACTCACATTCGAAATCCTACAAGGAAATGTAAAATCTCAAATCCCCGAAACTTTACTTACAATTCTATTTAGATCATTATCTTCTTCGATTTATTTGCTTGAAAGAAGAAAAAGATGGAACTTTCACGGTATGGAACGCATTTTAATGAGTTTATTAATACAGAAAGTTTCACATTCAAGTTTTCCTCCACCATCGTCTTATCTCATGGTTTAGAGCATTTCTTTCTCGAACCTATATCGATGAAAGAAACGAAGCGATTATTCACTAAAATCATCTGAGAGACTAGTTATCAGATTATCAATAGTGTCTTAGAAAACTTGTGAAGTATCGTGAAGTAACTATTATGTTAATTGCATTTTTAATTGGGTTGCTGTATTTTTGAAACATATGACAACCATATTTTTATGGGCATCTTTTTATCAGCCACCTCGTTGGGCATTTTGCCTGTTGTGGTGTTGTATTTGTATTTGTATTTGTATTTGTATTTGTATCTGCCGAGTTTTCCATGTTTAGAACAAAATTTGATGTTTATATAAATGAATTTTAGAACTTTTGTCAGTAACTGATAAATGTTACTGATTAACCCAACAAACGCTTTTAAGGATTTCTAATGAATCAGTACATGCCGAAATGTGTTTTCTGAGTGTATGTGCGGCCCCTAAGGTATTAATATTGCCATAGTTGCAATTGTTTGGTGTTCTGCTCCTGCCGCCATCTGCCTTCGATATTTTGAGGTGAAGATTGTATATACTTGAATTTTCGTGAGAGTTGTTTTAACAAAAATTTATATTTTATTAGGTATAGTTTATTTGAAAAGGTCTCTTCGCGTTCTCCTAAAGTCATTCTTTCGCTTTTCCGAGGCTTAGTTCGTCCTGGACCAGAGTATGCTGTAAGGTTGTGGAGACCATATCTACGTAGGGACATTGAAGTGGTGCAGAGAAGAGCTACGCGTGTGGTGAAGAGAGACTTCATTTATTTAATATGTTTACTTTGGATGAACGCAGGTGTCGGGGGGATATGATCGAAGTGCTTAAAATTTTCAGTGGGATGGATAAGATGGACCATGTACACCGCCAATCGACTGCTTTTACAAGGGGACACCAGTGTCGGTTGGTAAGGGACAATATGAGGTTATGGTGTCGCATGAAATTTTTCTCTAATAGGGTTGTTAATAAATGGAATAGCTTACCCCCGGAGGTAGTAAATTGTAACACAATTCACACGTTTAAAAAGAAATACGATAAACATGTAGGTGTGAATCGAGAAGCTATCCATTCTTAGACTAAGACAACCATAAGTATTCTTCATGGGCATTGTATAATATTTCATCATGTATATATATTGTTTGTAATTGCATTTTTAAATGGGTTGTTGTATTTTTGAAATATGACATCCATAACTTTATGGGCATCTTTTTCTCAGCCACCTGGTTGGGCATTTTGCCTGTTGTGGCGTTGTATTTGTATTTTGTTGTTCTTATATTTCAAACCAGAGTAATACCCAATATGATAAGATAAGAGAAAGTTACTTAAATGATTATTTTCTGACTGAATGTTTATATGCATGCACGATAGCACGAAAATGTATGTTAAGGGATTCGTTATCTCGAATAAAAAGGGATTTCAAAAGAATTACGTCAGATGTAGAACCTCTGAAAGTAATAAAAACCCTCTCAGAGCGAGAATTTTGTCAAAGAAATGACGGATATGCAAAAAAGATATCTCTAGATCGTATACAAATACAAAAGCCACACACAACAGGGAAATTGCCCGCAGTGGTGGCCGAAAAAAGATGCCCATTAAAAAATACGGATGTCAAAATGAACTAAAATAAACTCTCCAGCATTATATTGAATTTACTTAATGCGTAGAAATCCTGTCACATAGCATAAATAGTAGTAATAGAGTACATCCAGTTGATATAGAATACAATTTTTTTTTCGAATATTCCAATTTGAAACGTGGTAGAAACCTGAATTTCTTCAATAAAATTTGATTCCTTGTCTTCGCATTGGCACGTCTATCGTATTTAAAAATAAATATTATAACTATCAAAAAATTTATTAGAAAACTTATTTTCCTTTGGTAATGTGGAATATTCGAATAATAAGGAATTGGGTGTTCAAAATGGAGGAAAAAAATTCGAATTGATCTAAAGCAAGATTTAGTGAGTCCATGACAGTGAAAAATAAAAATTTCATCGTAAGTTTCTTGTACACTGCTGGCCACCGTAAATGCAACACCCTGAAGGAAGCATGCAAATAATATGAAATTTACAACATGCATTAGCGGAGGTGAGATATGCAAATGATTAGAATTTCAGCGCAGACGCACATCACGCGCGCCTGTGGCGCCACTTCAAAGCGCTATTTAAGGCTTGGAGATTTGGACGATTTGAAGTACGGCAATTGTGTTTTTCTTGTGGTTTTTTCAAAAAAACGATCAATTATGCCTCGTAGAAAACAGCGACCATCTTTTGATCAAGTATCCGAGTTCGACAGAGGAAGGATAGTGGCCTACCGAGATTGTGGATTATCTTTCAGGGAAATCGGTAGTCGTGTTGGACGAAACCAAACCATTGTAATGCGGATATGTGATCGTTGGATGCAGGAGGGTACGACGGACCGACGTGTTCGATCGCATCCACCTCAGTGCATCACTTCACGTGATGACAGGCGTATTGTGCGTATGGCAGTGACGGATCGCTCAGCCACATCACGAACCATAGCACAGCACATTCAGTCTGTACCGCATCATCCAGTGTCTGCGCGTACCATTCGACGCCGTTTACAGCAGAGTGGTCTGTCCGCAAGACGTCCATTGCTTCGTCTACCCTTGACGCAGAACCACAGACGTCTGCGCCGCCAATGGTGCGATGAAAGAAGGATGTGGACGGCACAATGGAATGAAATTGTCTTTACTGACGAGTCACGCTTCTGTCTGCAACACCACGATGGTCGGATTCGAGTCTGGAGACACCGTGGAGAGAGTATGCTGAACAGCTGCGTTATGCACCGCCACACTGGTCCTGCACCGGGTATTATGGTATGGGGCGGTATTGGATATCACTCTCGCACTCCTCTAGTACGCATTGCCGGTACTTTAAAAAGCCAGCGCGACATCTCCGAGGTGTTGGAGCCAGTTGTCCTTCCTTACCTTCAGGGCTTGCCCACAGCCATATTTCAACAGGATAATGCGCGACCACACGTGGCACGCATTGTCCAAAGGTTCTTCGTCAATCGCAAGATTGAATTGCTTCCCTGGCCAGCTCGCTCTCCGGATCTTTCGCCGATAGAAAACATGTGGTCCATGGTTGCTCAACGATTGACCCAGATTGCATCCCCAGCTGCCACACCAGATCAACTTTGGCAACGCGTGGAAGTTGCTTGGTCTGCTGTACCCCAAGAACACATCCAAAGTCTCTTTGAATCAATGCCGGGGCGTGTGGCAGCGGTGATCTCCAACAATGGCGGCTACTCTGGCTACTGATTTTGGCAGGAACCACACTTCACAGAAGTCTATAAATTTAATCATTTGATGCTTGGTCAACATGTTATATACAAAATAAATATTGTTGCGATATCTCTTGTCTTTCTTGGTGTTGCAATTTGGGTGGCCAGCAGCGTAGTTGCTGATGTGGTGGTCATAGTCCAGTGGTGAGCAAAATTTTTGAAGCGCGACCCCCTTTCGACCAAAAAGTTTTATCGGCGACCCCTTCAATGGCTAACCATATGTCCCGCGACCCCGTCATAGGCTGACCATGCGTCCTGGTTTCCAGGACACCGATTTTTTTTCCCCAGTAGACGTGCTGTCCGGAAAGTTTGGGGTATAATGGCTTTTCTCCAGTAGACTATACCGAAACCGTATCGCTATTTTTTAGGGTTTAAAAGTCATTCTATTCCAAAAATGAATTCACATGGGTATAATATTCGTTTAAAGCTACAAGATAGCACTGTTATCTCATTTTCGAAAAAAATTGCCGTTAAGTCTTTTTACCCCCGGACCCTTCAAATGTTTTACTATAGCAGCCGTGATGACAGTGACAACCGAGTGACACTGACTGTACAGCATCATGGGGTCATTCCAAGTACTTTATCACTGTTCCATTTGGCGGCCATACCTGAAAGCGGAGAAAACCCGGTATATTTCATATTACCCGACTATTCCGTAATACTCGAATGTACTGTAGAAATTAGTATTTTCTCGACTTCAATGTAATTGTTGATTATATTTAGAAATGAATATACACTTACCAAATTACTTTCAATGCGATTAGATGAGACAAAAAACATCGTAGTGCCTTAAGATATCTCTTAAATTTCAATTTTGTCCTAATCGCGGTCACGGGTTGTCCTGGTTGGAAATATTCAAATGTTATACAAATACAAATACAACGCCATAACAGGCAAAATGCGCAGAAAAGATGGCCATAAAAATATGGATGTCATGTATTTCAAAAATATAGCAACCCAATTAAAAATGCAATTAACAAAAATTATAATCAATATATACACATGATAAAAAATTATACAATGCCCGTAAAGAATACTTATGGTTGTCTTATTCTAAGTATGGATAGCCTATTTCCATAGTTATGAAAGTGCTGCGCCTTTGATAGGGTATTTATCAATTTTTTTTAAATCATAGTTTTGTACCAAATCCATGCATTCACACTGTCGGCAGCTGCTGCGAGACGCTTTTCAAAGCACATGCGCTAACTGCCAACATTCGAACACCTTGTTCGGTTGAATTTTTCAGTTTTTGTGTTATTTTCCGGCTTTAAAGTGCAAAAAAAAAGCCGATCTGCAATAAAAAAAATTCTCTCTACAGGTATCAATCAGGCCTAGAACACTTAAATTTCACGCATAGTACGTGATATAGGGAAAATTAACTGTCGAGTTGTTTGCTTCGAAATTCGGTAGGCAGATGACGACACTTTTGCAACACGGCAGATATTCCTCCAAAATAAGCTTTCACACAACACATGCAGGGCACATTCAGCCAGGCACCAATTCTCTAGAAGATTTTCCGAGGAATAATTACGAGTCTCATTAGTTTAGTAGGGAAATGTGGATGCCACAATATATAAGGTCCGGTGCATGGTTAGGCTAGCTGACCACGGCGTAGCGTCTACGAACTGTATGAAATGTGAAGTCTCCCACGTGATTTGAAACAGCGTTTTGCTGTTTTGTGCAGTTGATTTGATAACACCCAGCACGAGGCAAATGATCGAATACATCTTGCCACGTGCTATTAAATCGTTTGTGCATCTGCAGAGCCTTTAAAGGTGTTCACACATTGAAATTTATCAACATTAAAACAAACTCAAGTTTCTCTCTCACTTCGATGCAACTAAAATTTATAACAAATCTCAGTATGCTGTCTGGCTGTAAGATATTACTGTCGGATGCTTTCAGCCCATATACCCGTTATTATAACGATACTTACTGATATAAAATGCTACAGGGATTACATAACAGGAAATAAGTCGGTGTAGGGAAGAATAGATACAACAAATGCTTTAATGGTCATTTGGGGGATCCTTGGACCGGAAACTGAAGAAGCTCGTTTAGCGAAGCCCAACTAATGTCCGGTCGAAGAAGATCGAAAGGCGAGCACCTCAAAGACATAACAAGAAGATAATAAAAGAGTGTTACAAAAGCTGCGAAACACATCGACTTTTCTTTGAGGCTTCATTTCGCACCGTTATTGAATCCGTGTAGGACATTAGTGATGGAGAAACCTCAATTTAATCGTTTGAAATCCATATAAATAATAAGAAAATAGAAAGAGAATAATTTTGTATATACATTTATGGTAATACATTAATTGGACAAATCACCCTACAACGCTGTGTATCACCCGAACAGAAGCTGTGAAGCGCTAGAGCTGCGATGCAATCACTTTTATTCATTTACTTAAACTTGCTAAAATAGGTTGCACAACACCCCGATTTGATAGCGTTTATAAATCCTTTGTAAGCAATAATTATAGAAATAAATGCATCAAAGGCAACATTTCTATCATGAATCGGGAAATGCTTTTGTTCATCGAAATCTGATTATGAAATGGAAATCACACTTTTCGCTTTGAAATCTAATTAAAAGATATGAAAACGTATTCGGCGAAACTCGATGATATCTGACTATTTTTGTATAGTTGAATCGGGCACACACATTATAACATTTTTTTTTTAAATTACAGATGGTTATTCAATAACTGGTCGATATCAGTTCTAAAGCTCAATAGCATCTTCTACTTTCTGACGATATTAATTATATTAGTAATCCTTCGAAAATATCCGAGAAAGTTTACATACATAACCAGTTCTCATAAGAAGAAAAGTAATCCTAAAAATACTCCAGTTAATTAAATTAATTTTACAAGATAGACGAGTCAGAGAACATGGCAACAAAGTAACGAATAGTATTATCCTAAAAATGATTTTAATGCATCAGAATCGAAACCGAATCGTGGGGTGCATCAAAAGAATAAATTTTAAGTTGATCGGACGGCCTTCCGTGCAACCTTTTCCTTTGTCATGGTTGCATAGTCAATTCATTCTAATTCTCGATTATTTGTTTTGATAATTTTTAACAATATTAACATCAAAGCTTTTGCTCCGAATAGGTCTGAATTTCGCTCATTCTTTTGTGATGGAACCATTTGTATGAAAATTGTCTCATAGATTGGTTAAACATTGTGGAGTCTTTTCAAGAACTGAGGCACACACAACCGGGAAATAATTAGCTTAAAAGGGATGGGCATTGTCACTCCCAATATTATTTCTTCTTGCATTCCGATTGATTTTTGAACATCACTGCATAGGAAAATACCTTTTAGACAAAAAGTCCGAAGATAATCCTCGTTGGAAAACGAAGCGTCCAAGTTTCCAGTGATGGGAGCTTGATCTCGGTACGACGTCATCAGACGACAAATAAGTGGGCAAACACGAAGTACTAAAAACTTGGCTTAAGAAAAACAAACTTTTATATTTTCCCGTATAAAAGAACTTCTTCAAAGCATAAACAACAAATCTCAAGCTCGCCACGACACACCCCACATAAAGGTTGTCCCTAGAAACAGCGACGCACATTTTGAAAAAGCTCATCTATACCCATTACTTTATAAACTCATTTACTGCTGAAAATCATAAGGAAGCTTATTGCTGTTATGCCATTGTGTAAAGGGTTAAAAGGCATCAATCGATACTCTCATCGATGTAGTTAAAAAGTACAAAACAAAGTCGCTGACGAAATAAAACAAAAACTAATAATAAATGCAAAAATGGCATCGCTTTGTTATCTGAAGTCTGTAGTGCACAAAAAAAAAAAACGCTTCACGATCGCGGACGTAATATTGCGTCCAAACAACCAGTGAAGTGAGTTGCCAGTTCCGCACAATCTGCCATCCGTATTTTTCCATCATTTTTGAGTGCGTCCGATTAATGGAGGGGAGTGTCCGCTATTCGGGAGGTACGATATGCAGTAGAACCTCGTTTATACGACTTTCGCATTTATCCGAAGGTTTTGCTTCCGTCGCAATTGTCAACTTATAGAAAATGCTATATATTGCTACAGTGGAAACTCTCTTAACGGCCCACGGCACATTTACAGATTATTTAAGAGGTACGCGGTACTTTTACAGGTCACTAAAATGAACCGAAGCACATTTACAGATCAGTTACTGATCCGCGGTGCAGTTTCACATGACTTGAGTGGCCCTCAGCGTAGTCCCAGATCGTTTAAGTGGCCCGCGACGCATTTACAGATCACTTAAGTGACTCGCGGCAATGTTCGAGATCGCATAAGTGGCCAGCTGTACTTTTTGAAATCCATTAAGTGGCCTGCAGTCCCCTAATGATTGAGCACTCTTGACTTAGATGATCTGGAAATATTCCTGTGTCGGTCAAACAAGTGATCTGTGAATGTGACGCGGATTTGAAAATGTGTTGCGGGTTGCCCTAAGTGATGTGAAACTGCACTCCGGGTCATTTGAGTTTATCTGTAAACGTACTGCGTGCCACTTAAATGATCAGCACATGTATTTTGGGTCATTTGATGATCTGTAAATGTGCTTGGGGTCATTGTAGTAATCTGTAAATGTGCTACAGGTCATTTCAGTGATCTGTAAATGTGCTTCGGGTCGTTTTAGTGATCAGTAAATGTGCTTCGGGTTATTTTAGTGACTTGTAAATGTACTGCGTACCACATAAATGATCTGTAAATGTGCCGTGTCCGTTAAGAGAGTTTCCACTGTACCAATATATAGCATTTTCGATAAGTGGTCATATTTAAAAACGTATCATCCAGTGCAAAACACAAGTTTTTTTGCTAGTTTTATAAAAGGTGACCAGACGTCCCGGTTTTTAACTAATCACTGTCACGACATCTGTTTGTGTCGGTTCTTGTCATCGCCTAATCAAATCACGGCATGATGACCATATTTCGTTAGAAAAATATGGAAGACTAGAATTTTATGAAGAAAAATACGGGATATCACTGAGAATGTTGGCAAAATTACAAACTGTGTTCAAATTTCTGAAAAAGGGGCGAGAAATGACGGGACAGTGGAAATCGCGGTGAATTGAACTGCAATTAACCGAAAAAATGCTGAGCGTGTGGCAAACGCGCGAGATGAGAATTTAATAATTAATTAATCACGTAATTATCAAAATATTTTATGATTTATAAAAAAATCACCTTCATTTACACTTTTGGTCATTCACATGCTTTCAGAGTCCCTAGATCAGTGTTTCTGAATGGCCGGGAAACGGCCCGATACCGGGCCCTAACGTTAGCCACACCGGGCCGTCAATGATTAGCAGTTTCATTTTCCCCATTAATTTTTCGTTTGTTGTGTGTGTATGGCCGAGCCTTTAACTTACACAAAACGAAACTTACCGTGCAGCGGACTTCCAAAGGTTGAGAGCCATTGCTCTATGTCACGCTTTCGGTCATTCACATGCCTGCAAACTCTGGTTATTCACTGACCTGATCCTTCGCTCTGTAGGTTATTCTTTTGGACATTCACATGCTTACTCAGGCTCCAAGTCTCACTTTTGCTCACTCACGTGCCTGCAAACTCTCTAGGTCATTTTTCTCATTTCACTCATTGATCTATTCCTTAGGTGTCTGAGCAGATGAAGATTTATTGACGCTTATACATATGCGCGGCCTCAGTAAGATAGGGCCGATTCTCGCCAATCTCACTGAGAAAAATATTTTTTACGTGTAACGTAATTGCACAGTTAAATTAGTAATAATTATAGAATTAAAAGAAAACCATTGCCGATACCTTCAGAAATTAAAGTGAGGTTTTTGAAATCATTTGTTTTGTTTTTTGATTAGAAAGTGTTTTAAAATTTAGAAAAAATAATTATCTTCTATCAGCGTATCACTTACTCTTCATTGATGTGCCGTAAGTAACACTAAAAATTTCAAAAAACAGTCATATGTTTTTGCAATATTTCCCTTCCCTCAGCTGAAATTTATTTACAAAAAAAATTCCAAACAGTATTATGAAAGCAACGTATAATTTTAAAATAGTTTATATTAATCATGGCTCTCAAAAACTTGGGGATTTTTAATTTTTTCTTCAATTTATATGGAAAAAATTAATGTTAAATAAAATTTTTGAAGCCAATCAAAAAAATAAATAATAAGAAGAAGCAGATTAACTCTGTTTTCACGTGTAAATGCAGGAATAGCACCAAATAATAATAATGATACGGAAAAGTTTAGAATTTTTCTACTTACTTTTCTTGCCGAAATTTTCGTCGCTCGACCTTCCCCCCTTTCCCGAACGGTATACGTCGATGCCACTTGTTTTCACGACAGCTTTAGTGTTTTGTTACGGTTGATGTGGTGCGTGGCTATCTCTGGTGAAAATAAAGACACAACTGTCACATAAAAGATGAAAGCCCAAACCACTGTGGACCCCCCCCCCCTCATTTATTTTATCTGAAGAGACACTAAAGGCAAGGGGCATCGAGAGAAGCAGGTGGGTGGAAGATGGCGTCCGTTCGTGTGTGAGTGGAAGTCGCGACTCTGTCAACACTCTCCGTGATCGGAAACTAAAACTATCTCATAAACATGGCAAAAAATAAATAATTAAAAAAAAGGAGGACATAAAACCAAAACTTCTGTACCCATAGAGGGCCTCTCATAACAATATCGGTGCTCTCGTAGAAGAGAAACACTTCTTGTAATCTATGAGTGAATATCTGAACTCACTGAAGCCTATTTTTGGGAGAAAATAAACTGATTGAATATTCGTTTTTATATAAGCCTATAACATGTAAAACAATGAACAATTGTATCGTTATGGAAAATTCAACCAAATAACGAAAAAAATATATATATACAGTATACAATTGTGTAATGGAAAAAACACGAGTGATATTGGCGGGGAAAATTTCTAGGATATCGCGCCAGAGTGTCGTTGCCGTTGCTATGGATTTTCGATAATAGTAACCAATATTTTTTATAATTTAAAAATTTTAAACAAGTAAACATTGGTTCAAAACGATGTTTTTTCAGTATTTTTTTCAAAATCATATAAAAAATTGAAATATTCTGTATAAAGGTTTATCTTAAACCTCCGATATATGAGAACTATATTTTGCGGCGAAGGAATACACTCTCTACCTTTCTCTTCACTGCAAAGTTAACCTGAAACAGACTATAGACATGGATTTTTTTACAAAGGCATTGCCAATCTGCGTTATCCGGTTGATAAACTTTCTAGAAATAGCAAACAGGAACACTAACGTCGAGATCTATTATCTTAGAGGACGACGTATTGAATTAAGCGCATGGGAAAGCCACTTTTCGTGAGTTCTTTGGACGTATGATAGGATATGCAAAATAGAGAAGCAAAATCACCGGAGCAAACGCGCACTAAACAGGTGACGGAAATCAACACAATTCGATGACCGCTGATCACTTTCGACGACCGATAGTTCACCATAGGTTTCCTTATAAGCATTCGGCCATACAGTATATAACATCGGACGACTTTTCATCCAATAGCTTTCATGAAAGTGCTCTCAAAGAAATGCTTTAAAAGATGTAGATGTTTGACCAGATTTGAATTCCACACCAAAATAAATACAGGATATCTAACAACATACCGCAACACTTTGATGTTCAACTAATCATTACGTAATTATTTATGAGTTGAACTTTCAAGACGAATCACCTCCATTGGAGCGAAAAACGTATGATCAATTCCTGTATATACCGTGCTTTGGAAACCATTTGTTTTTCACAACGCCGGGTTGTGAAACTTTATTTAAAACTTGGAATTTTTAGAACCATCAAAGAATGGTTCTAAGAACTGTAGTGCTGTACTCACTGAGAAATTGCAAGAAATTCCTTATTTTTCGTAACTACTGGTTCTTTGAACGCAACAGCTACTTACTTATTCGCGGAAAAACAGGAATTCAAAGAAACGTGTGTAAAAGATAAATAGCGAAGTGACATTAAAACAAGATTGAACGCGTTCAAAATATATATATTTCATTTCCTCCTCTCAACATTTTCTTACCGGAATTTCCCTGACTTCTCATTAAAACATGTTGTCGACAACATTCTATTCCAAGTATTTCTTAGAACAATAACTACTGATTTGGAATTTAGATTTTGATCAATTAAATTTTTTTCCTCGACACGCAACAAACACTTAACGACGTACTTCATCACAATTTTCCGGACATGAATTCGCAGAGGATTGTCGAGAGAAAACGAAGAAAGGATAAGTAAAAACAAGAAGGTGAGACTTTTTGTACTTGGGACAAGCGAAACATTTTTTCGAATTTTTGTTCAGCTCATACGACGATCGAAGAAAGCACCTAGACTAATTTCTTATAGCAGCGGTTCTCAAGTAGTGCTCCACGGAGTCCTTGGGGCTCCGTGTGAACTCCCCAGGGACTGCTTGGCCGCTCGAAGAGAAAAAACAGTAAATATGAATAAAAAATAATAATTACAAATATTAGTGAATAATAAAAATAAACCAGCAACTTTGATGAAGAAATAAAAAATAGGCCTACATAAAAGGATTTGCCATAGAAACTGCCTACCAAAAAGGGCTCCGCGATTCAAAAAAGGTCGGGAACCAGTCTTATAGGAAATTATTATTATTTTTTACTTTGCTTTAGTGCAGATACTTTTACAAATACCTATACAACGTCACGACGGGCAAAATGCCCAACGAGGTGGCTGAGAAAAATGAGAATTTTCAATATGAGAAGTTTAGTTACGCATCAGAAAATTACTGAAAGTAAAAAATAATAATTTCAAAATAGTTTTACTCTCGAAATATTGTTTGAGGCAGTGTTCCTTAACTTTCTGAAAACAAGGACCAGTAAAATGTTTGAAACACTTTGACGGACCACTCGTGTCCCGTATTACGGGACATACCTGTAATTTCCGTTGTTCGGATTTTTTTTTTCATTTGCCCGTTTTTTCACTATACTCATTTGAATTTGTAATAATTATCAAAGTAGGAAAAATAATTATAAACATTCATCTCACATATGTCAGGTTTAACGTTTATTTCGCAACTTTTCAGCAAACTTTTATTACGATCGGTGATTGTGCCTATTTTTGGCAATGCTTTTTAACGACGATTGTCTCGTATTTTACGGATACAAATACAAATACAACGCCACAACAGGCAAAATGCCCAACGAGGTGGCTGAGAAAAAGATGCCCATAAAAATATGGATGTCATGTATTTCAAAAATATAGCAACCCAATTAAAAATTCAATTAATAAAAATTGTAAACAATATATACACGTGATAAAATATTATACAACGCCCATAAAGAATACTTATGGTTGTCTTATTCTAAGAATGGATAGCTTCTGGATTTACCCCAACATGTTTATCGTATTTCTTTTTAAACTTGTCAATGGTGTTACAATTTACTACCTCCGTGGGTAAGCTATTCCATTTATTAAAAATTCCCTGCGACACTATAGTTTGCATTGTCCCTCACCAATCGATACTGGTGTCCCCTTGCAAAAGCAGTCGATTGACGGTGAATTAATAAATCATGGTCCACCCTATCTATACCGATGAAAATTTTGAACACTTCGACCAAATCTCCCCGACATCTGCGTCCATCCAATGCAAACGTATTCAAAAACTGAAATAGGGATACGCGTGTAGCTCTTCTCGGCAGTCCTTCAACCAAGTCTATGTCCCTCCCCCCCGTAGGTAGGTCTGCAAAACCTTACAGCATACTCGTCCGGGACGAACTAAAGGCCGGTTTACACGCGTTTAAGTTGGTAACTAAATTTTAAGTTAACCGATTGTTCGAAAAGTGTCCACACGTTAGGTGATTTGGTAGTTGGTTATATTGGATCAATTTTTAAGGAGGCGAGGGCATTCGACGCAACAAGGAAAGTAATAGATTCTTAAACATCTGGCGTTCTGAGAGATGCGTTTATCATTATAAATACTTATAATCTAATTTTGTGATCAAAATCATATTATGTAATATCTTAATCAAAGTTGAAAAGATAAATTATGGATTATGTAAGCCGAAAAAATTATGCGAAAATTAATTTTAAGGATTCATTAAACATAGAAATTATTTGAAATTTTATTTTTTAATTTTTAATTTAATGCGGATGATATCTTAATGTGATACTTGGTTATGTATTTTTACCAGTAGATAGCAGCAAATTCGTTTTGGATGAGGGAAATATTTCAAACCCGTACAGTTTTTTGAACATAATAAATCTTTCATACCAACACCCGATTAATTTTTTTGAATCTTCTATTTTTTTCAACTCCTGGCAGCACGTCGACTGAATATTTCATAGTTTCCACTATTTCCAACATCGAATAATTTTGAGCTTGTTTGTTAATGTAGTTTTCATTTCTGTAGTTCAACAAATATTCATGGCGAAGATAATTATTCTTCAACAAACTTGAAGGTTGTGTCCTTTGGCCACTTCACCATCCTATATTTCCACGGAATTATAGCGAAACGGTAGGACACAACGGAGCATAAACAGGTTCACGCTTGAGATCAAAATAAACCCGCCCCTCGTCCCCAAGATTGGCAGGCCACGCCCACTGGCTCATAGGTCTGCTTAACCGGAAAAAATAGAACCGTCTTTATTTCACTAAATTACTAAATCACTTATGCACTTACCATGTAAACCCGTGTAAACAGCCCTTATCGTCAGCATACATTTTAAAGTACTTGACAACTTGAAATTTAGTTACCAACTTAATCACTTAACGCGCGTTAAAGCCAGGTTTTCCAAGAAGCAGGTTTCTGCAGTGCGTGCAGCGTGAACACTCTGATTGGTCAAAAAACCTGAATTTCAAGTTTTTAACCAATCAGCGTTTTCAAGCTGTGCCCGGTGCGAAAATTCTACTCCTGAGGAAAGCGGAAGAGACTTCTTTGAAACTGAAACTAAGCATTCTATTCGATTTTTTGACAATCGCTGAACAATGTTCAGAAAACCTAAGCCGCTCGTCAATGAGAATTCCCAAATCGGTGACCCCATTCAACTCGTAAGAGGTTTCCATAAACAAACAGCGATTATTCAGATTCTTAAAAGCTCTTCTACTTTGTTTTTGAGTGATTTTGAATACGTATAAGATGCTTTGGATTTTTCTTGAAAAAAAATTTCTCTATAAAAGTCTTTTGAATATTTATTGGCTTGACCGGTTCGAAAATACTAGTTACTTCTCATATGGGAACGCTTCAAATCAGAATCATTTTGCGTATTCGAAGATGATTTTTATTTCATATTTTACTTCAACCTTTCCACAGCTGTTGCTTATTGTTAATTGTTGCGCATAAGTTTGGGTTGTAATTGCTGATCAATAAGAATACAATAAACTCGTCAGAACACATCTCGTTGTTCCTACAAGAAATAACTCACCACGGTATTTTAAAACTATCTCGTCACTTGCTGCATAGATACCGCTGAAGATTCACAGTCGCTGGCAAAACATAAAAAAGTAATCTTGCCAAATCTGCAAAAAATAACTCAATGAACCGGATATTCCACCATCTGAAGCATCACATGCTTTAACCATCAACACAAACTTATCTTCATCCAACTAAAATGAAAAAAATACTGTTATTCTTGATAAATTCTTTCCGATTAATTAAATATTTTATCACAAAAAAAATGAGAAACTTTGCCTGGTTTTAATTTATACAAAAATTGCCACGTTTTTAAGACAAATAAATTCAATTGGTCTAATGGTCGACGCGTTTCGGCTCTTCAATGGAGAGCCGTCATCAGGACCTCGTGGTCAGAATTCACACGAATGAGTCGTGCAGGGGTGATGTTTACGCGCCTGATCGTCCGAAGAGTTCGCCTTTGTATTTGCTGCAAATTGGGGAGCTTTCAACACTTTGCAACAGATGGCTCCCCAATTCGCATCCAAAGACTACTCGGATGCAGCAAATACAAAGGCGAACTCTTCGGACGGCCAGACGTAAACATCACCCCTACACGACTCATTCGTGTGAATTCTGGCCACGAGGTCCTGATGACGGCTCTCCATTGAAGAGCCGAAACGCGTCGACCATTCGACCAATTGAATTTATTTGTCTTAAAAACGTGGCAATTTTTGTATAAATTAAATATTTGGAATAAATAATTACTTTCTGGGAAAATAGTATATTATAAAGTATCAATATATAGGAAGAAAAAAAATATTTTCTCTGAACTCTCCAGAAAACCTTTGTTGTTTAGGTCTTGGGAAAACAGCAACAAAGGGTTTACGCAGGTGACAACGAGGATAATAAGAGCAGCGGCCATGATATGTTTTTCATGGCACGTAATGAAAATGCTGCTGGAGTCTGTTATTGTTATCTTTTCTTTCTATTTGGAAAGAAAGCAATTAAAAAATTTTTTGTGAAACTGGGTCGAATAAAATCTTAACTCCTCGGGTATATCCATTATAAAAAAGAAACTCGAAAAATACAAATACAAATACAAATACAAATACAACGCCACAACAGGCAAATTGCCCAACGAGGTGGCTGATCCCCGAGATCTGACCTAATATGAAATGAAATTCTATTAATTTTCACGAAGTTACAAATCATCGCCCTTATCCTTTTTTCTACTGTTTAATCTCTACGGGGATCCATCTGTTACTCCATGGAGTCATATCGAAATCCGGAACAATCAGGTGGTCTTTGTGAACGGAATAATTCTTATTATCATATAATTTCAGCATGAAAGGCTTGGTTTGTGAAACAAATTATTACAATAGCTTGAATGCAATGCTACGCGAATTAAGCTTAGAGGTTTGTGCTTTCAGAGAACACTTAACTTTATTTAGATCATGGAATGCTTTCAAGGAACTGTTTATTTGTATAAAAAATTTCAGAGAACAATATATTTTACAATTATAAGTTCTACTGTTCATCATCTTTCACTTTTCTTATGTAATGGATGATTAATATAAATAATGTTTGATGTATTGAAAATGTGAATCTCGTGAGCCGAGATTTCTAATCGCTAGATGGCAGACTGAATGCAAGTCTTCAAATTTACTGGTCATTTATATATTTTTTTGTAATGGAGGAACAGCTACTTTATTTTTGACCTGAATTAGTCTTTTAAATCATCTGACGATGCTGGGAGCATTCGCAAAAAGTGGCGTGCGAAATTTTTTAAACGCATATATCTCAAGGAGTACGCACCGTAAGTCAAAAGCAATGGTATTGTCAGGTGCACATTGCAAAGGTGCATTCATAATGATATATCACTCCGGTTTCAATATCTTTCTTCTGTCTGGGCACCAGGCCCGCTGCTCTGATTCGTTACAAAAATTGTTTTCCGCTATACCTCGAGCAGTTCACAACGAAAATAGACGACACTGGTGCCGTTTGTTAGCTATTCGAAAGACAAAGCCGATGATAATGACGTAATGTGTGTACGATTCAAGCCACAAAAATCGAATCCACGTCAAAATTTGCGGCCGTGTCTACGGCACAGCTCACCCGTTGGTTGTTTTTAAGCAATCATTTTGCCATTTACTGATTAATATCTCTACCTAAGTAGAGAAGCATTATTATTCTTCTAATTACAAATTCAGGGCAGATAAATTATTTGGTTTTCAAATATTATTATTATATTAATTGTGGGAGAAATAATCTCCCAAGAAATGGGTTCAACGCCACTTACTCCCTGAACCTTCTTCTTTAAACTCAAGAGGAAGACTTCAAGTAAACATCTACTATTGAATTCATGAAATCCCTTTTACAAGAGTCCATTAAACGTATTTCGCGAAGTCTTCCGGAACACAAATGAGGAAATTGCTTTGATTCGCCGAATTTAGTTGGTGAATGGTATACACTATATAAAAAGGAATAAATATATTAACGTTCCCTTAATTTATCTTCTCCCAGTAAACCAAATGCGGAAACGAGATTTCAATGGCATATATCTTCCTTTCATTTCTTTTTAGGACCTATATTTGAAAGCTTAAAATCTTCAAATATTTAAATTCATATTCGAGATAAAATTCTAAAACTAATATGATCCTTTGGATGAATCAATATGCGCTTTTATGAGCAAATAAGTGGTCGAAAATACGTATTTAACGGGAAATAAAATGAAATTGAGAATCGAGAATCAATTTGTAGTAATACGACCTTTATTATGCCACTCACACAGACCTAAAACGAATATTATTAATCATAATGTTACGAGCACTTTGTAAGTGCAAATAGAAATGTCCTCTCCACTTGTCAATACAAGATTCATTGAAAGACTGGTTATTTGTGGAGATGAGGATTACAAGGAAGAAAATGCATCACTGCCCCACGGGGACTCGAACTCCGGTCTCTCGTTTGCCTCGCTACGGGTAGAGCACTCGTTGCTGCATTCTTTAATGGGAGAAAGAAATATATTTATTTTTAAATTGAAATTTCGGAAGAAAATACCTTTATATGTTATAATCAATTTCTGTTAATTTCAATGTTATTTGAAGGCTATGAATTCAAAATTTATCTATAATAAATTCATTGCGACCCACCCACTAAGCCATATAATGATAAATCGCATAAAGGCCTTTGGCCCGCGAACCAAATATGGCCCTGGGTGTTATCTGATGCGGCCTGTCCTCAAATTTAATTTTGTAAAAATGAACTAAGCGGCACATTTACAGATAGCTTTTGCTACCCATGGTACAATTTCAGATCACTTAAATGATCCGGGACACAATTCCAGAACATTTGAGCGATCCGTGACACATTTAGAGATCTCTTGAGTAACATGTGACGTAGTTTTAGAGCACTTAAGTGGCTCCCAGTGCGGTTCTACATCACTCAAGTTACCTGCGACACATTCTCAGATTATTTAAGTGATCCGCGACATCTAATTACGGATCACTTGAGTGATGCGTGGCACAGTTCCAGAGCACTTAAACGGCCCGGACATATTTCCAGATCATTTGGATCCGCGAAACATTTAGAGATCACTAAAGTGGGTCTGTGGGATGGATCTGTGGAGTGTGGGAAATATTACTTCAAGTGCCCACAAACTATCGAAAGGTTTTTCTCGGTTTTGGCGCACCGAGTAAGATAAATTAAAAATATTTCATATTTTCATAAAGGGTGGTTGATGACGTAAGCATTAACCCCCCCCCCCTCCTCCCTTGTTATCAAAATTCAGCAAATCGGAAACCCCCTTTCCCCCCCCCCATCGATGCTGACGTAATACTTGAATGGCCCCTAACTATTAATAGTTATACAGAATATTTTTCCTACCTTTGTTTCTTGCAAATAATTAATTTCTATTATAAAAAGTCTTTGTATCAATTTTGAATATCATTTTTCTCCTCTACTGAGAAAAAATTCTCGTTCAAATTAGTAGTTTCATCTGCAATTTCATCAATAGTCTGATTCATCTACAAACAATTTCATCGAGAAATAATTTGACATCTACAAACAATTTTATCGGCAAATAAAATATCTAAAACATATATCTAATCTATAACAATTGCATATCTAAAACAATTTCATCTACAAACAAATATCTACAAGCAATTTCATCAACAGTCTAATTCATCTACGAGCATTTTTATAGATAAATAATTTCATATCTGCAAACAATTTCATCGACAAATAATTTCATATCTACAAACAATTTCATTAACCACTGTAACGAATAATTGCTGTTTACAATTTTACAAGAATTCATTCCACAAAAATTTGTCATTATGAAAATTTCGGCTATAGCGAAATTTCACATCAACACGTGATTCTGATTACGATTATGATGCTAAATTCTTAAATTTCATACAGTAGTTTTACTGTATGTAATCAGATTAAGCAATTATTAATTATTATTAATTGCCTAATTTATTTACTCCGACCATCAGTAATGATCGTGACCATGAATGGTCAATTGGTTCATTGAAAACGGGTTTTAACTGCTCAAATTAATTAATTTTTTACGAACAGTATGAAGTTTAAATCAATTAATTAATTAATGATAATTGATCATTATTTCTTTAGCTTCAGGAAGTATTCATTTCTTGGCGGTGGATTAATTCAATACTTTTAGTAATTAAGTTATTATAATTATCAAATTACAATTATTAAATCATTTTAATTAATAAATAATTAATGAGTCAGGAACTCTCTCTAATGATAAAATCATTCACTTCTTGCAAGCACACATGTTGAATCTGCCTAAATTTATCTGCTAAATTATATTGCTAAATGCTAAATTTTTAGATTTAATTTTTTTGGACACACACACACAAAATTTTTAAATTCCTCTCATCAAAGAAAACTGCGACTTGAAGCAGGGCTGGTGAACCTTTTGGAGAGTGCGGGCCACTTCAGTTATCTGGAAACTTGTCGCGGGCCACTGTAATGATTAAATACCCTGTCGCGGGCGACTCTTGCTTGGTTTGATAATAAATCATTAGGAGAGCCGTAATCAAATAAAATACTTCTTGAATTTTTTTTACTGTTCCACACATTTTATAATTGTAGAGTTAGAATTCTGTAAGTAAAACCACTGCGATTTTTTTTTTTACAAGTCTACGCTAGATGGTAGTGCGATTTAACTATTGGCCCGTTCGAATTCGTAGTGTGTGAAAGGGATCTCACTGTTCAATCACCAGTACAAGACCAAAAGATACCAATCAATCAGAGTAAACACAATCATTTCGTTCATCTTTGCCAATCTTAAGTTCGGTTCGAGGTTACGGGCCACATCAGAAGACTCCGATGGCCACAGGTTGGGCACGGAGCAGTGACTTAAGAAATAACACTTCGAGTTATAAGGAGAAATTTTAACACTTATTTACAGAAAAAGTTCTGATGCCGAGTGAAAACGTCGACTTGAACAGATATTCGAATTACCGGAGTTCGACTTTCCGCAAATTGACTGTATTATGATGAATATCGGATAATGTTTATTAACTCATTTAGATATTTCCATAGAATTACCGATACCCTGATTATTGAATGGCAAAGCCTCTAAATTTTCGTTTCTATACATTCAACGTGTCATTCGAAACGTTCTGGTAATTAGCTGAGGAATACATACCAGACTCTCTCTTTCTCTCTGTCTCCGAGGAATTCGAAACCAAAACTGAGAGAAAAATCCAAGAACTCGGCCAATAATAATTTCGTCTTCATTTTTGGAATATTTCGAACAGGATGGCATGGGTGGCGTCCGATTAACAATCGGATGTCAAAATATGCACGAATAATTACTAGGTTTTTCCTCATTGAATAATAATGACTACTTTGTTCTCCTCTCGTTGAAGAAAGAAATGAGAATCTATTCGAGATAATATGCAGTGTCGCTTCTAATGAGAGAGGCCACCGATCACGCTAGAGCCACGAAATAGCAGAAATGTCAGCTGATATTGCCTTTGAAAAAAGAGATTTCACGTTTCCTTTACCATTTAGAGGTTGATTTAACTGTACATAATTTATTGCAAAGTAACCTGAAACCAAAGTTTCTTCCATAGATGTGTGTGCACTCAACTACTTTTAGTCCCCTTTAAATAATTTTGTCCGTTCTGATTCTTACGATAATGTCCCGTTTTTCAATGGAAATGCTTGTATTTCAGTAATTATTTACTGGAAAATAAATTCAGAAATTTTTCTTGTTCTAGCCATTTAGCTCAGCTTGACGGGAGTTGTAGTTCTGGGTAAATAGCCCATTTATTAAACCCTTGAAAGTGTCGCCCCAACTGCAGTTCGGGCAACTCAAACGTGCAGTATTTGTGAGTTCGGTCAAAAGTAAAAAATTAGTGTTTCTATTCCGTGAAGACCGAGCTGAGTCCATTTTCTTTTTCGGATAGATATTTAGTGCCTAATAATTCACGCTATTTTCATACTAAATGATGATACTTGTCCTACATTTACCATTTCAGTAAAGGATAAAATATTTGTGGGCTTTAAAAAGAGCATTTTAAATATGAGTGCTTCGCACAGATGATCGGTTCTCATTGTCATTTTTCATGAATTTTATGCCAAACATTTACATATCTTTGGCAATGTCTGATTCAGACTCCTCTGATGAGGAGTACATTTCAGGTGTTTCAGGCTTAGGTACCGACATTTCTACCAGAGATAAATATAGTAGTTACTGTGACGATAAATATAATAGTTATACCAGCTTGTCATTAAAATAGTACGTATAGGGGTTACTGCATTTAAAAATCCATTTTTTTTTACAAAATAAAAATTTTCAAACTTTTATATCGATACAAAGAACAAAATTAAACAGGAAAAAATCCCATTTTGGATGCATTTTTTCTGACTATGACACTTCCAAGGGGTCAAAAATCCATTTTATAACTAAATTCTGCTCGTATAGCAGATTTGAACTTATGGATTTGAATATATCTGTGGTGTTTGGTCAGAACATGATAACTCCAAAAATCACATTTTTGAGATATAGCATTTTCATTGTAATTTAAAAATCAGAAATAAATCATACATACAAATGCAAATGAAAATATCATACGTCACAATGTTGTTTAGCCGTACGCTTGTATTTGTGCATTTATCTCACTTCTAATTAGTTATAACTAACAAGACCTACTACTAGATCAAAAAGACATTTTTTGGAGATATCATGTTCTGCCAAACGCCACAGATACATTAGATGATTAGTAAGTAAAATACAAATGTGACGTCTTGCCTACGAATATAAGCCATCAAAATGAATATTTATCTTTATTATACATAATTTATTTCAATTTTATGCTTTGAATATAATAATCATGTTTTCAGTAGCGCTCATCTCTTGAGAATATACAATAACAAGTAAAACTTTAAAAAAGGTGCAGATCTTCATGTTCCTACTGGCAAGATGAGATAAATTTCCGGAAAAATATTCTTTCGGGCTGCATTCACTGACATTTGATCTTGAGCAGCTAATTAAGCTTAAGGCTTTTTAATTTCTTTTATTAATTTTCCTGTCCTTTGATAAGTCTTTCCTGGATAGGTACGACGAGTATATTAATTAAAACTAACCAAAATATGATTTCTTCAACGCGAAACCTTCATTCCGGTGAAAATGAAAATATGATGTCGGTGTCCCCAAGTTTCCCATTACGAAGACTGAATTCAATCTATGATATGATTTAAAAACATCGAAAATTTTCTATTTTCTAACCATTCTTTGATACCACAATAACATCACCAGCTGTGAAAAATGAGGCCGAATATTACGAGAGGAAACTCGATTGAACCGGAATCTTTCAAAGACATGATCCGACGTCTTTTATCTTAATAATTATGAGCAAGAAATGAAGCGAAAGACGCTTCAAGACGTTCGTGAGGGGGGGAAATTAAATTTACACCCGCTTTTTTTTTACGTGATATCGTCTTGCTCTTATTGAGCGTATTAAGAAACAGTGGAATAATGTTCGAATAATAGCATCTTCTTTTGTTTTCATGAATTCCGGCATTTCATGCTGAACACAAGACACGCACGTATCTCAAGGCAAGTCGGATTAAAGGGATTTATCATGGTAAAATATTATAAAGTATATATTTATTCTGTTTTTGAAAATGGACCTTAATTATTCTGGAAATGAAAGAAATAAGCAGTAAGTAAATAATTCAGCATTAATGAAAGCAATTATTCCAGAATTAAAGAAAGCAATTATTCCAGAGTTAATGAAAGCAATTATTCCAGAATTAAAGAAAGCAATTATTCCAGAGTTAATGAAAGCAATTATTCCAGAATTAAAGAAAGCAATTATTCCAGAGTTAATGAAAGCAATTATTCCAGAGTTAATGAAAGCAATTATTCCAGAATTAAAGAAAGCAATTATTCCAGAGTTAATGAAAGCAATTATTCCAGAATTAAAGAAAGCAATTATTCCAGAGTTAATGAAAGCAATTATTCCAGAATTAATGAAAGCAATTATTCCAGAGTTAATGAAAGCAATTATTCCAGAATTAAAGAAAGCAATTATTCCAGAGTTAATGAAAGCAATTATTCCAGAATTAAAGAAAGCAATTATTCCAGAGTTAATGAAAGCAATTATTCCAGAATTAAAGAAAGCAATTATTCCAGAGTTAATGAAAGCAATTATTCCAGAATTAATGAAAGAGCAATTATTCCAAAATTAGCGGAGGAAAATTCCAGAATTAATGAAATAAAATTAATGCAGGAAAATTCCAGGACAATTCAAGAATTGATGAAAGAAAGAATTATTCCAGCATTAACTAATGTGAGAAATTGTTCCATTATTAATGAAATAAATAATTTAATCTTTTTTCACCTTTAGAGAAGAGCTCTCCATCTTTTTTTAATCTTTAAACCGCAATATTTAGAGACCGAACTGTACATTCCTATGGGCCAATTCCCAGGCGGGAACTTTGTTTCCACTGAGTCACGTGGTTCCTTGCATTTGATGTCGCTGCAGTCGCGGTGTCTGGATGTAAGAGCTGGCTTCTCTCTCCAGTAATGTAAGCTCGATTCAAGCCTCATAATCTCTGTCGTCTGCTTCTTGTTTTGGACTTCTCCTTGTGTCCTTAAAGAATAACCGAACTGGCAGTTCGAACTTCCAGTTCTGTTTGTGAGCTTGACTTATAGGGAACCGAACAAACCGTCTGTCGTCTGCTCATTAAGAGGTTCTTTGTTTTGGACGACTCCTCATGCTCGAATAAAATAACCGAACTTTCGGTTTAAATTCCCAGTTCAGTTTATGAGCTTCGTTTATAAGGAACTGAACGGAATAAAGAATATAGTTTTTTTAATTGAATTTCATCATCACCACATGAGTCACTTTTAAATTTGACATTAGATGGCAGCACATTACTATAGAGTGTAGTGCGGAAATTCATTTCTTACGATCTTACCTGTCTGACATTTCGCCTGCCCTGACCGTATGAGAGAACATATGAATGATGGTACAAGTGATCAAGTGAGTGACCGTATGAGTGATCAAGCAAGTGACCGTATGAGTGATCAAGTGAGTGACCGTATGAATGACCAAGTTAGCGACTACGTGAGTCGGACCGGATATCTCATTTCAAACCCGACATTTCACCCCTTGTGTACGTGTTAGGTGAGTATGATATACACTTGCAGAATCCAACAAAACCACACATAAAACCAGGGCATGGACCAACCCAGGCCTCACCGCCTACATTTTGCAACAAGTTCCCTAGGATGTCGCAGGCTTCTGGCTAGATATATTTCACAGACCCCCTTCTCTATATTAAATTTATAGTGTGAAAAACAAAAAAAGATGAAAACCATATCAGGCCCCGGGCTGCAGCTATGTCAGTCCCACTCTTTTGAGGGGCCTCATGTCCATAAATGACCCCACCTTATGACATTTTGTATAATATAATTAATTTTGAAAATAAGTAGGAAATATGTAGGCTGTTTATTTCCAGCTAAGTATGGGACTACCATCACCTTGCCTGAGGGGGCCCATGATTTTGAGACGGCCCTGATAGAACTCAGACTAGCGAGGAGATCAATAAATTCTAGGTCAGTGGCCTGGAGGCCAATTTTCTTTGTAAAATTTTCGTTCAGTATAAACTCACTGAAAACATCATTTCAATACGTATAAAGGATCTTGCTTCTAGATGAGGGTTGAAGACTCTGGGTAAGACAGGGGGGCCACGAGAAAAAATATATGGTTCAAAGGGGGGGGGTCACGGGTGAAAAAAGGTTAAGAAACACTTCATTAAAGTACTACATAACCACCTATAAGAGGGGGGGGGGTCAGCTTTGAAGACTCTCACCCGGTCAATCATTCGGTCACTTACTTGGTCAATCATACGGTCACCCGATTGGTCACTCTTCCGGTCACTCACTTTGTCACTTGGTTATTACTACGGTCACATGTTTGGTCACTCATTCGGTCACTCACTTTGTCACTCACTTGGTTATTATTACGGTCACTTGCTTGGTCACTCATACGATCATTCACTTGGTCACTCATACGATCATTCACTTGGTCACTCATACGATCATTCAATTGGTCACTCATACGATCATTCAATTGGTCACTCACAATATCACTCATACACTGAACCACACAGTCACTCACTATATCACTCATACAGTGAACCACACAGTCACTCACTATATCACTCATACAGTGAACCACACAGTCACTCACTATATCACTCATACAGTGAACCACACAGTCACTCACTATATCACTCATACAGTGAACCACACAGTCACCCACTTGGTTGTTCCACGAAGCTGGGCTGGGAGAGATCTCGTCAACGGGATAAGTCGAGTGGCAAAGTTCTGGCGTTCATTCATTCATTCGGTCATCTACTTGGAAACTCAAATAAGCACTCACTTGGTCACTCATTCGGTCACCCATATCGTCAATCACTCAGTCACTACCCTTGGACACTCTCATATCGTCACTCACCTCATCACTCATGCAATCATTCATATGCTCAATCATTCATTTGGTCCCTCCTACAGTCACTCACTTGGTGAATAATATAATTATTCATATGGTCGATCACTCGGTCAATCATGTGGTGAGTCACTTGGTCACTGATACGGTCAATCACTCAATCACTCACTTGGACACACATACGGTCACTCACTTATACAACCAATTCCACACTCATAGATACTGTTGCTCACGTGGTCAGTCCTTCTGTCACACGTGCCCGAGTGGCATGGTGGTAAGATGCTCGTCTACCATCGTGAAGGTTGTTGTCAAGGTCCCGGGTTCGAACCCAAGGGAGGAGGATATCGATAAGATATTTTCCCTAACGAACTCGAGGCGACCACCGATAGACAGCGCCTTCACTTCCACCCATCTCACTAATGGCAGTAAATTGCACTATAGCGATATGGCCAGAGTTTTTGTTTGGTGAAGTAGTCCTTCTGTCACTCAATTAGTCATTTGTGCGGTCACTAACTCACTCCTAAAGCCGATTTCACACTCACTTGGTCACTCATCCACTTATATGGTCACTGACATAGTCAGTCACTCATGCGTTCAGGGCAGGTGAAACACCAGATGCGAAAATTTCGAGGCGAAATGTCCCAGGAGCCAAATGTACCAGGGCAAAATTTCTGGGGGTGAAATGTGATGGGAACGTAACGTTCTAGGGACGAAAAGTCGGGGTTCGAATGTTCCGGATCCCAGTCATCTGCGCAGTTGATGAGTTCCTCGATGAAACATGACGACAACTTCCTCTATCCCAAGTACCAATTGGAATAATAACTACTGAGTTGTAAATTAAATTTTGATTAATTTCCTTTTTCATCGACACGCAACAAGCACTTTACGACGAACTCCATCACAATTTCCCGGAGGATTCTCAAAAGAAAGCGGAAGAAAAGGATTCGCAACAATAAGAAGTTGAGAATTTTCTTTTTGTACTTCGAACAAGAAAAAAATGTCACTTTTATCGAATGTTTGTTCAGTTTACGACGAAGATCGAAAATAGCACCGAGACTAACTTTGCTTTAGTGCTGATACTTATACATAAGCAAACAGCCATTAGTAAGATTCTTAAAGGCTATTGTATTTTGTTTGCATGATTTTCCAATGCCTGTAAACATGCTTCGGATTTTTCTTGCAAGAGTAATGCTGTAAAATCCTTCTGGGAATTTCTGGGCTTGACCGGTTCGAAAATATGCGTTACTACCCACATGCAAACTCTTGTACAGGAATCAAAAACATTTTATGCATTCAAAGTCGATTTTCTGTACATTTCATCTTTTCACTTCAACCTTCCCACAGCTGTTGCTTATTGGTAATCTCTGATCGATGAGAATCGGATAAAATACAATAAAAAGCCATGAAAAATCTTTTTGTACCTACAGGAAATAACTCACACGATATCTTAAGAATCTCGTCACTTTTCTCGTAGATATTTATACGATACCTCTGAAGATTCCGTCACAGTCACTGTCGAAACATGAAAAAGAAATAGAAATAATATTGCCATATCTGCCAAAATAACTCAATGAACCGACATCTGAAGCATCACACGCCGTAACCATCAACACAAACTTATCTTTACCCAAATACAAAAAAAATTATAGTTTTTCTTGATGAATTCTTTCTCATTAAATATTTGGAGAAAATCATTAACTCCTGGGAAAATAGATAACCATATTTTATAAGTATTAATACGAAGAAACGAATAAAAATATATTCTATCAACTTTCTAGAAAACTTTTGTTGTTTAGGTCTCGGAAAAACAGTAAGTAATGGTTTACGTAGAAGATAATAGAAGGAAAATATTACTGTTATCTTCTGTTAATTTATATTTGTTAGAAAGCAATTGATAATTTTTTTTGTGAAACTGAGTCGAAACAAAACTATTCCAATTCCTTGGGGTTTCTTTTGTAAAATGGAAACCGAAATAATATCGGACTGAAAGAAACGAAATTCCATCAGTTTTAACGAAATTACAAATCACCTTTTTCCTAAAGTTTAATCTCTACTGGGTTTCATCGGTTACACCGCGGAGTCAAATCGAAAACTATCAAGTGATCTCCGTGAACTGAATAATTACCTCAGGAAATCGAATAGATAATGACACATGAGATACTTGAACAAAAATACTATATGAATAATAGCAATTAATATATCAATCGTTTTTCCCGTTCATATTTCCTCATTTGTCAGTAATTTTTTACTGAATTTTCGAAAGCAGTAAAAAATTCTTTTACAATTATAAAATTCAAGATTTACAGAAGACTGGATGTTGTGAAGATATTTGTTATTTGAGATGTTAATTTTTTAAGGAAGGAAAAAACTCATCTCTGCCTCTACCGGGAGTCGAACATAATTATAATAATTATAAAATTGTTAGAAAAAGATGCTCGCAATCACCGTGATATTACAATTAATGTAGAAAGAACGACTTGATGTTTAAAATGATGCTGTAAATCAAGCGCGAAGCACTCGACCAGAGATTCCCAACGTGGGTGTTAACGCCCCCTGGGGAGCGATGGAATTCTCCAGGGGGGCTGTAGAAGCTACGGATTGAACATAGAATATCCACCAACGTTATTTGTAGAATTGGCGGATTGATTCGATTTATTGAAGAACTTTCCACATCCAATTTCGAAAATGAAAATTTTATATAGATAAATAATTTTTTATATAAATGATTTTAACATATAAATGAATGTTATTTTGCGGAATAAAACGTTAATCCTGCACTTTTTCTATTTGATATGGTATCGGAATATTTTAGCTCGAATAACACAAAGTTAAAGATAATTTCAATATTTTATCTTTTAATGTATTTTTTGAACTAATGACCCTAGATGACGCTCAATCGTTGGATTCGCAATGTCTTTTAGATTAGAACGAATTGAATCTCTAGATTTTTTTCAAATTAGAAGATTTTTAGAGATTAAAAAAAATCAAATTTGAATACTTTGTTCAAATTAGAAAAAAACGAAATTCCTTAAATTTTAACGAAATTAGAAATCATTTCCTAATTTCTACTGTTTTATCTCTACTGTGTTTCGTCTGTTACTCCATTACCCTCGCACCGAAATATGTTCCTTTTCCTCCTCATTTTTGTTGGAATGTCAAACTCTCAGGTTTTTACCTCTTTTCAGTTTTCCATATAAATTCAATTCAGGCAAACAGCATTGATTGTCACTAGAAAACATGGAAGAATGAATATTGCTTTTGTATCCTCTCATTGCAGAATACATGTAACTGAAGGTTTCGAAAGTCATTCATGGAGCAGAGTTTTCTCAAAAAGTAAGATATTTTTACTTAGAAATAACATTCCTGGAATCATTTCGGTGAGGAGGCACGATTCAGTCATTGTGTCTATTGAGGACCTGAATATTCTGAACGATTTCATAGAAATTCCGTGTCACCGTGTATTGAATGTGGTTTTCTTCGCTTGACAGTGAAATTCTTCTTTCTATACAATAGGCACTGTTGAGGCGCCCATGAAGGAAAGCGGGCTCATTTCGAGTTGCGTATTATATCATCGTTGCAAAGGCGCAAACAATTTATTGCAACATTTTTCGATGTATCATCTCGTCAGTTGCATGTGGTGTTCTTGAGTTTTATGGATTTTATTTTGATCGGATCGTAGAAACATATTTGTGGCCAGTAATGTTATAAGTTTTGCTTTGTGTATACTGAAACTTATCTACTCTTATTAATATACATTGCACTGCAGAATGATATCTTACAGAGGAAATAGAGGGAGCACAAGTGTTGTACGCATTTGCAGCAACTTAGTGAATTACCTAACTCAATGTAAAAAAGTATGGTATATATTTCTGATAACATAATATAATCTTACTGACTGATTTGAAAGTTCTTGTTAATGTGCTGATAACAAGAAACTTGAAAGTCCTTTGGCATATAGTAGATTATGCAACCCTCTTCTCTCTGACGGCAATCTAAATAGGAATTAATAGGACCAATGCCTTTCTCAAACACTGTTGTATAACCGTAACCGTGACCACATTTTTCACAAAGATATGGGGAGAACGATAGAAAATTTGCATGTTGCAAGAAACACACTAAATATCATATACATATTTTTTTAAGATTATAAATTTTAAGTTTTTATTCAAAGTTTGAATAATTGGAATTCAAGTCAGCAGAACAGAATGCACACATTGATATTAAAGGACCAAACAAACTCTGTTGAAAGTATTCTAGAAATATCAAAATGTTCTCTGAAGATGGGCGTATCTGGAAGTTGGAAGAGCCGCCATACTCCTCTTGGGGGATGTTTACGGCCCGAGAAACAAGCCAGGAGAAACTTAGCTGTCCCTAAACTAATCCTCGAATTTCGTCGGAATCCTTATCGACCTGACGATACCCAGAGGATGTAATTACTAAAGAATTATAGTGCGACCGCATCGCAAACCGTGTGCTTATCTATTAACGTATAGTGATATATTTTAATCTATTGTCGGCGATGTCCTCAAAAGAGTCACCAAGTCTTTTGATGATTTGGTTGCGTGATTGAAAGCGAGATGTATTTATAGGTGATTGCAGAATGTGTGTTAATAAACGCGAGCTGCGCAATGATCATTCGTACGAAAGTCTGGAATTAATCGAATATGCGGAATAGGAATCTAGAATCAGTTTTATGTTATTATTTTTCTGATTTAATCAGTTCACAGCTGGCCTCCCTCTCATGCAATTCTGACATTCGCGAATGTTCATCCTTTGTTAGTGTCTTATATTTATTCTGTGTTTGCACAACAGCTGAATACACATAAACGTGGTTATTCCGAATATTACGAACAACATATTGCCTCAAATGTTTGATTTTCGCCTTTGCAACAGAACTTTCACGCTTTTCTCCGGATATCCTCTGACATCAGGTACGATTTTCTCTGTCTTTTAATCAAATGAGTATTTATTGAACAAATATTAGCTCAGTTTTCTTGGAACACTCTCACAATGTTAAGCACACCTAAGGAAAAAAACTAAAAAACTTTTCCGTGTTCGTAAATTAGAAAACAATCTCTCTGAAGTCATATAAACTCACTCTGGTCAATTTATCTGATAGTCCTTATCATAGGCGTGCACAGAATTTTCTCGGGGGGGGGGGGTTACGTTTTTTCCTGCAAAATAACACTATAATCTTGGCTTGACGAGGGAGGGGGGTTAGAACAACATTTAGTCTTTGGGTCATAAAAATCCGAATCGACATTTAGTCTTTGGGTCATAAAAATCCGAATCGACATTTAGTCTTTGGGTCATAAAAATATTTATGAGGGAAGCTGTAAAGACAATCGGTCTAAGGCCAATATCGAATCGGCAACATTTGCATTCACGCATAATTCCATCGACACTTTTCGAAATAAGATTGGAGAAAGAAATTTCACTCTCGTGTTACAAACATAACGAAAATTTCTTTCTCTTCCTGAGGAATTCTTGAATGTAATATCTTCTTTTATCTTGTATACGCCGCTAATTGCCGATCTCTTTGGCTATCAAATTCATTCGTATTGCCACGTATGTATCTTAGTATTCTATACATGCGTTTTTTCAACATTTCTTTGCCTCACCCCCTTTCGTTATTGTTTGTACCGACAAACATGTATCAATTATTGTTTTTGTGGTCTCGCGAGCTTGCTCATTTCCTAAATGTTATGTGCCTTTGTTTGAACTGTGAGTAAATGAAATTACTTTTTTTAGCTTCTAAAAAAAATCATTGCGGGAGTTGTTCCAGAATATTTCGTTGCAACACAATAATTTAATGGAAAATCGTGTTTCGAGTCTCGTCACATCTAATATCCTTTGCACGAGAGAAAATGTTAATTTCTCAAATTGGGAAACGAAGAAACGATTTCAATGAACCGCTTCAATTAAATGACATTCGTTTTTGTTATTCCATTTGTTATTTGAAGGTACAATAATTGCATTTTGTCCATTCTATTATATTTTATGTTGGGAAAATACACAAATTATTTTTGCTTATTCGGTCGTTGTTATTTCATTCACAGAATCGGGTCCAATTATGAAGAGCTGGTTTCCAAAATCGCATCAAGAATTTTATTCTTAACTTCTCAAGAAAGTTTTCTTATCAAATTGTAAAATTATCACGTATGAGATAGAGAAAAATGATCCGGATTTAATTTCCGTTGTTTCCTCTTGCAAAGAATTCTATTACATTACTTGATTATTGTGCGCTCGCGGGTCTCCCATTTGAAAACGCCTCTAAGTAGAGAGCAGGCAGACATTCAACATAACGATACTTACGTAGCAGGAAAATTAAAGCATTTAGCATCTTCATTTCAAAATATGAAAGACAGAACATAGCTGCACCACCCACCACCATCATGTAATAAGCACAACTCTGACAATAAAAATACGTTGGGACACACACACGCGCGCGCGCGCACACGCTAAAGTAGTAATATTCCCTTCAGAAGCAGAACCTATATAATCCCAGGCATACAAGTGCCGCTGTGTAGTTAGGGGTGATTCGGAAATGTAGTTAAAATGGATAGAACACAAGAGGTAGCAATATGGCTAAAAATATAATTTTTCAATAACTTAATCTTCTTGTAGCCTTCTATGTGTGTTAAACACATTTTTTCGGAGAAACAGAGATCGTAAGGCGCGGACGCCAGCCCTGTGAAGGTATTCAAGCGTGCAACCGTTCTGACAATTGTAACGTACGGGATAATGGCACACTTTAGTAATACTGAAAAAGCGGACATGCCATTTACGGAGCTGCAGACGGAATCCCGTTTTTAAGAATACTACTACAGCGAAAATATTGTTTTAACGAACACGTTTCTGATTCCTCCAGATAAGTTTGCATAGGAACAATTCAAAAACCTGGAATTCCTTTGTAACGAAATTTTGTTATAACGAAGTGATTTCTCCGGTCTCTTAAAGTTCGTAATAATGGGATTCGATTGTACCACAGTAAACGAAATGCCTGTCTGCTTTCTCAGTGTTACTAAAGTGCTTCCTTATCCCGTACGTTATAACTGCCGGAACGTTTGCACGCTGGTATAGCTTCAGAGGACTGGCGTCCGCGCCTTTTATTCACTGGGACGGTTTCTTCTTCTTCCCCAGGTTACACATTTGAGCTTTGTCTCCCGATCATTTTCAACAGGAATACCGTTATAACGTTTCCGGAGCGTCGTTTCGAAACGCGCTAGCACGTTTCATGTTATACCATGCATTATTTGATGACAATTGTTTAATACCTCTCTCAACTTTAGGAAATGACCCCCGGAAGACCGTCCCACCTGGGGGCCATTTCCTGAAGTTAAGAGAGGCTACCAATGCCTCTATTTCAGAGCCTCACGCAACAGTGCGTGAAATAAGGAAGGCAGGGTTGTGTCTCCAGTGGTGTAGATGGTAGCATGCTTGCCCGGTATGCAAGAGGGCCTGGATTCGAGTCCCGGCGGAGACAAAATGACTTTTCTTTCCAAGTTCACCTCAGCTCAATATCCAGAAAAATAATTGTTTCCTTGATATCTTGGGCTGAGAAAAAAGCCATCTATCTCTCACCCTGTATATCTTATAAATTATTATATTTATTTGTATTTTAGTAAGTTATTAAGAATTTTTACCGCATTGTCTATGATAACTGCTCCCACAGTCATCATTTTCCCCCACGTATATCTGACATTATCTATAATCGCGGCTTCAACATTTGGCTAAATTTGCTGCGCGTGAAAACAGCAAGTGTGGAGTAACATGCATTTAAATTATTTTTATCAACTCTCGAGAATCGATTTTTTGATAATTTGGAATTTTTTTATTATAATATTTGTCTTTTGAGTAGGTTCTTTTGTTGCGAAAAACGAAATCACTGAAATAGGTGTTATGAGGATTTTTCTAATCAGAATCTGAGAATCAAAACCACCTTTTTTACATTTTAATCGCTACGTAGCGATAAATTATTCAAATGTGTACATGTTTGATCTGAATTTAGAGATGCTCTTTTTTCCATGTTAATGACCGTTCATTATATCTTTGGTTTCGTGAAAATGTAATTTCGTAAATTATGAAAGAGAAAGAAATAAGTCGAAATAATATCGAAAAATGAGATTTTTCTTGGAATCTCTGCCAGAATCGATAATTTCCGATACTTCTGTAAATACTGTTTCCAGAAGTTTCGGTAATCATGAATGTCTCGTGTCCCGCCCCTGGAGGCATACACGTATTCTGAGGATCGACACTGCCACAGAGATCCGGCCACAATTTAAAAAAAAGAAAAAGAGTTACAAGTTCACAATATATTATCTGCTGTTGTGTTGAGATTTATTCGGTATAGAGGCCGTTATAACGCCTCAGTTCCAAATCTGAAGAATTTTCCAGACGTTCAATCTGTTCAAATCTATTCGTTCAATCTATTCATTCGTTCAATCAATCTGTTCTGATAAAAGATTCACACGTACTATCCATTATAAAGTTTACCCAGAAATGAGGTTATCTTACGGCCTGAGTTCTGTCCCCTCACAAATCTTTAGGAACACAAAAGTGTATTAATGTGATAAAACCTTCCACTTGCACTTCACAATTAGACAATAATTCTATATTATTGCCAGTATTCTAGGTATACGTCTAGTGACCTTTTCATTATATCAATTACCAATTGGTACATATTCCGGTTTCTCAATATTCTGAGTAAACCCATAGGTTTGTATCCTCTTGGTGCCAAAATTTTCCTTTGCTGTTCCCAATAAGATTCGGTAAAGAAAACTAATTTCTGTCGATTTTTTCTTACAGCGGTCGTTCTAGGATATTCCCTTCGCTCTAGTGTTAAAGCGCCGTCTTAAGGCACAAAGTCAGTCAATCGAAAATTAGTCAAATATCTCACACACTATTATGGAAAGAATAATTAAATCAGAAGAATAGAATAATATATAACATAAATAAAGTAGTGATCTCTTGTGTAAATTTTACCAGAAATATTTTTATTGTAAAAACTGTTCATTTTGAACTGTTGAATTTCGTGAAAAGTATGTATATGTAATATTATTATTATATATATATATATATATAAGCTACACGGCGGTACATCTCATTTTGCTGTTACGAAATAATACTTCTGTGAAGTGTTGAGAACAAAGAAATCCCAGTTGTTATAATTATGTCGTTTACAATTTCTTAGGACCACCTTCAACCTGTTTTCCTTTCTTTGTAGCCTGTACAATAGCTTCAGTCATAGTTGCAATTAATGACAATTTCCATCGGCTGCTTCTTAAATGACAACCACTTAAAATGAATGTCGTAGGTACCTTTAAATGCATCATATTGATTTATACTATACATGAGGGCAGACAGGGCTATAGTTCTGAGAAGAATCTGCACATGAAACAAAGGTACCTCAAAAGTGACTGGCCTATTCGAAAAGAAAAAAGGTCGGAAAGCATTTAAACCGATTCACTATTGATTGCTGCAATGCTGATTACAAGCATTGGCGTATACAAGATCGACCTTTATGGGGGCACAATAGGTTCTTCTGGAAGCACAACACATTCTAACGCACACACATTCTGAACCACAATTAAACTATTCATATTATCAATTAATGGGATTTTCAACTGGTGTTTTCTAAGTATTAACAATTTATAGCTGGGATAGTAAGCAAAGTTGCGTTTTGTGATTTTTCTATGTTTCCCTGTAATATTTACAGCAAATGCGACCGAAGTTGCAGATAGCGGTTCTCTTTGGCTACAAATGATAAAATAGATTAAAAGATAAATACAAATACAAATACAAATACAACACCACAACAGGCAAAATGCCCAACGAGGTGGCTGATAAAAAGATGCCCATAAAAATATGGTTGTCATATGTTTCAAAAATACAGCAACCCAATTAAAAATGCAATTAACACAAATTACAAATAATATATACACATGATAAAATATTATACGATGCCCATAAAGATTACTTATGGTTGTCTTATTCTAAGAATGGATAGCTTCTCGATTTACCCCAACATGTTTATCGTATTTCTTTTTAAACGTGTCAATTGTGTTACAATTTACTACCTCCGGGGGTAAGCTATTCCATTTATTAACAACCCTATTGGAGAAAAATTCCCTGCGACACCATAACCTTGCATTGTCCCTCACCAATCGATACTGGTGTCCCCTTGTAAAAGCAGTCGATTGGCGGTGTACTAAAAGTTCATGGTCCATCCTATCCATCCCATTGAAAATTTTGAACACTTCGATCATATCTCCTCGACACCTGCGTTCATCCAATGTAAACATATTCAAAAAATGAAGTCTTTCTTCATAACTCAAGCCCTGTGTGCCAATAAGGACACGCGTAGCTCTTCTCTGCACCCCTTCAACCAAGTCTATGTCCCTCTGTAGGTATGGTCTCCAAAACCTTACAGCATACTCCAGTCCAGGACGAACTAAGCCTCGAAAAAGCGGAAGAATGACTTTAGGAGAACGCGAAGAGACCTTTTTGAAAATGAGACCAAGCATTCTATTCGATTTTTTGACAACCGCTGAACAATGTTCAGAAAACTTAAGTCGCTCGTCAATGAGAATTCCCAAATCGGTGACTCTAGTTGCATCCGGGATAGTGACACCATTCAACTCGTAAGAGAACCGTGGGTTGTTCGAACCAAAATGAGCGACCATGCACTTATCTACGCTAAACGTCATGCTCCATTCATTTGCCCATGCTGCAATCTTGTTTAAGTTGGTCTGGAGCAACTCCCTATCGCTTTCATTCCCGATTACCCCCATTAGCTTCACATCATCTGCGAATTTGCTAGTAATTCCATCGATACCCTGATCGAGTTTATCGATAAAAAGTGAAAAAAGTATGGGGCCAAGGACACTTCCCTGAGGAACTCCACTTGTGACGTCTGTCCAACCAGAGAATTCCCCGTTCACCATAACTCGTTGCGACCTATCTCTTAACCACGATTCTATCCAATTCAGCAAGTTGCCCCCTATTCCAATCTCGTGTAAACGCTTCAAGAGTTTGCCATGTTGGACCCGATCGAATGCCTTCTGGAAATCAAGGTAAACCACGTCGACATTTTTGCTCTTACCCAAAGCCTTAGTCACGTAATCATAGAAGCAAAGGAGGTTAGTTACACATGACTTCCCCTTCCTGAACCCATGCTGATTATCCGACAATACATTATTCTCGTCTATCCACTTCACAAACTGCCTTTTGATGATAATTTCCAAAATTTTCGAGAGGGAGCTCGTCAAACTCACTGGACGATAATTAGACACCACTTCTCTACTACCCTTCTTAAATATAGGAACAACGTTAGCCAGTTTCCAATCTCTCGGGACGATACCCTCAGCAACACTACTCCTGTATATCTGTGCGACTGGCCCCAACAATTCATTAGCACCTTCCCTGAGAACCCTGGGATAGATATCATCTGGTCCTGGTGCTTTGCTTGCACATACATTTCTTAGAAGATTTAGGACCTCCACGTCTTCCACTTGAATATTGTTGAGCGTTTTATTACCCCATGCAACACCCGTATATCGAATATCATTATCTCCATTAAAAACCGACGCGAAAAAGTCATTGAAAGCACTACACATGCCTACATTGCTCTCTACTTTTGAGCCTCCTATCGAGAGGGGGCCAACTGTCCCCTTACATCCATTATTGACGTATCGAAAAAATGATTTTGGGTCAGAGCCAATGTTATCTGCCAACCTAGATTCAACTTGCTTTTTACTATCCCTTATCGCTTTCTTCAACAGTCTTCTTTTATCAGTAAACAATGATAGGTCACCTCGTCCACTTTTATACTCTCTGAATGCTCTTTTCTTTTCAAGATAAAGGTTCCGCACGCTATCCGTGAACCATAGAGGGTGTGATGTACAAACACGCTTTTTTCGAACAAAGGGTATGACGTCGTGCAAAACAGAGGACAGCTTCGTACTAAATTCTTCCCATTGACTTACCACCCCTACTGATTCCAACCGGTCTTTGAAAACTTCCGCTAACCTTCTTCGCAAAACATCAAAGTTAGTTCTCCGAAAACAAGGAACCAGTCTTTTGTTATCAACCTTACCCGAGGAAAAGTTACAGAGAAATCTGACGATACGATGATCACTGGAAGAAAACTCTTCCCCCACCGAAACATGTTCAACTAGATCCTCAGAACTAGTAAGAACTAAATCCAAAATAGCAGTACCCCTAGTGGCTTCTGATACATGCTGATACAAAAAATTTTCGAGCACCAACTTAAGAAAGTCTCTTTCATACTGATTTCCAGATGAAAGGTTCTCCCAATCAATACCCGGGTAATTGAAATCCCCTAGTGTGAGAACCCTCTTTCGCTTACACATGTAGGAAATTTCATCATGCATTTTGGCGATATAATTTTGATCCCTATTCGGTGGATTGTAACAAACCCCAACAATAAGCTTATGACGTCTTTTGTTCTCAAGTTCAACCCATATGGTTTCAATATCACTTCTCTGCACGTTACACTCTCTAGCCTTCAAACATGATTTCACGTATATCAACACTCCACCCCCTTTCCTATCAGATCTATTTCTCAAAAAAGTATCGTATCCGGAGATGTGTAAGAAAGATTCATCCCCATCGTTTGCCCAAGATTCTGTAATGGCTATAAGATCCAAGTCCTCCACAACTATCATAGTTTCTAAAAAATCTTTCTTGTTACCCAAGCTCCTGGCATTTATTAACACACATTTTAATTTGCCCGGTGGTTTGTTGTCAATCGAGAAGCCATCCAAGTCAGAGGTGGGTAATTCCCCGTCAGTACTGTTGTGATTATCATTAACTAACCCGCATTCCCGACTACGTGGTCTGGGAGTAAAAAACCTGACCTAAGACTATCGTAAACCTCCCAGACCCCTCTCTTATTTAGATGGATCCCATCCGAACGAAGCCACCTATCGGTAAATGCGGGAAGCTCCAAGAACGTGACCCCAAGTGAGGAGCAAATGTCCTTCAGGCCTATATTGAATTGGTGGATCCTACTCCTATATCCCCTACTACCCCTTGGCAGCACTGGAATCACTGCCACATCTGAACCCCCCTCCCTAGCGGATAATAGTAAATCCCGGTATTCTGACAGAGACTCACTAATATTCGCTCCTACCTGATTTGTTCCCACCCACAGAATCACCCGCAAGGGCAACTTTCGGCGATGAAAAACGTCTCGAACGTTGCCAATCTTCCCCCCAGGAAGACAACAGCGCTCGAAACCCCGAAAATCCCTACACACTCGGTTCCAAGTTCCCTAACCATAGAATCGCCGATGATTAAACCCCTATCACTATCCCCCTCTACCTCATCCACGACCTCCCATTCGCCCTCTAAAATGTCGTTGTTCGTGGAGATTGCTTCTTCATCAATAGGTGGCTCGACGACCAGAGGGTCCGTTATAACCGGACCCTCTAGCACCCTAACTTTTTCCCGTAAAGCTTCGACCTCGTGTTCCAGCCTTTTTCTATCCAAGCACCCCTTACAATTGAAACTATCAGCTACTATACCCCTAGACCAGGGAAACCTCCCGTCGCAAGCTCTACACAACACTAGTCGAGGTCGAGGCATACTAACACTATTGCTAAAGCTAGATAATAATAATAATACTTAACAATACGAAAATGAGAAACGTTAACTGGAAATTAAAATAATGTAAAATACATTACTATGCAAAATATACGTAAGAGATTATACGAAAAAATTACGTAAAGTAGAATGCTCAGCACTAAATCACGAAGAATAAAATAAATATGTATATAAAGAATACAACACCCTCTAAAAAAAGTATTAAGCTACGAAGTACAATTTATACTTATTAGAATTAGCTAACTATCTCAAAACACTAACACTACAACAATAGGCCCAAATGGAAGGAAAACAATGTTATTGAGAGTACCCGGGAAAAAGAATACACTGTTTGCTAACACTAACGTCCAAAAACCTACGAACTTATATCAAAGAAGCGACCGAACCTGGCGAAAAAACAACGAAAATGAAATGCGAACGAGAAAAATAAATATAAGTCGATCGAAAATACACAACGAAAATTTAAAAAAAAATGAGAGCAATATAAAAAAAAAAAACCACTTATCTCACAATCCAACGTGCGCTAAAAAAAAAAAAGAAAATCACCGCAGAATATGACCCAACAATAAACAACACGCTAAGTAAAACTCACGAGAACGAAGAAAAACACAAAGAAAGACACAAAATGGCGCACTGGCGTGTCGGTGAGCGGAGCGCGATAATAGCACGTCCGTTCCCCACGACGGCGAAGACGATTATCCTAAAATATTGAAATTATCCCTAACTTTCTCTTATTGAAGCTTAAATATTCCCATGCAATATGAAAACAGAAAAAAATACAGGATTTAAGATTTATTCTGCAAAATAACATTCGTTTATGTGTTAAACGTATATAAAGTTATTTTTTTATATATAAGGTTTATTTTCAAAACTTTATTGTTCGGTGAAGTTCAACAATGTCTTCAATAACGTGCCAATTCTGTAAATTACGTTGGTATGTCAATTATCGTCGAGTGCTTCGCGCATGATTTCTTTCTACATTAATTGTAATATCACTGATTGCAAGTTACATCTTTTTATAATTGTGAAAGAATTTTTTACTGCGTTCGAAAATTCAGTAAAAAGTTACTGGCAAATGAGGAATATGAACGAGAAACGATTAATAATTGCTGTTATTCATATAGTTTTTTGTTCAAGTATCTCGTGTGTCATTATCTATTCGATTTCCTGAGAAGCAGTATAAAATTATTTAATTCTAACAATTTCTATGCAACTATCCGAATGCGTTTTCGGAATTAAATTTATTTTTCTCCCTATAATTATTCCGTTCACGAAAGATAACTTGATAGCTCCCGATTTGACTCCGCGGTGTAACCGATGAAACCCAGTAGAGATTAAACCCTGGAAAAATGAGATTATTATTTTTTTAATTTAAAATTTACGTGCATTGCAGGAAAAACTGGAGATCAGTGAATGAGATGTTACATGTACGACCACCAGTAGGTCGAGCAACAAACTCCTTACTGACAAAAATATTTTGCATTATCGAATTCAGTAAGGAACATGTATTGATTCTCAGCAATAAATAAAATGATTTTTTATTTATTGGCACGCCGCTGTGGTGGTCGAGTGGTTATAATGCCGGACTCGTGGTGCGAGGATCCGGGTTCGAACCCCACAGTGGTGGTCGGCTGAAGTTGGTTTTCTGTGGTTCCCAACTTCAAGGCGCAAATGCGAGCCGATCTCCCCGTTAAAAAGTCTCGCCACAGAGAGCAACAGTCCTACAACAGTAAATCATTCAACCATAACACTTCACTCATAGTTAGTAAAACTGGGGGCATATGATAGCACTACACATAACAAGCATTACACAGAAACAAACTTTACGTCAGGTTGCACTACACGTACACGCACATTCCCGCATGTACCGATTCGTTGGGGGGTTCCGCGGGGGGGGGGTGCATGTGTGGTTTAGCAGTAGTAGGTAGGGGATCGGGGATCCATGATGTTCTTAAGTCAGCCACCTCGTTGGGCAATTTGCCTGTTGTGGCGTTGTATTTGTATTTGTATTTGGATCGGAAATTTGAAAAAAAATCCTATCAAGAAGAGGTTAAAATGAAATTTTTTGTTGATTCATTATATGATACAATGTGCTCTATGAAGATATTCCATATCATGAACACAAGCACGTAAATAGACACGGTGAGGCTTTTTTTTTATATCCTCATCCCAATACATCAAAGAAATGTACTTTTTCTAGTAATTATTCTGAGATGAAAAAAGCTTAGGAAAGGCTGAAATAATGTTTAAATAATGCCATTCGAAAATTTCTAACACTTTCTGGATTTTACGCGCTTTGGACTTTAGATATATCTTTTTTGCATATCCGTCATTTCTTCGACAAAATTCTCGCTCTGAAAGGGTTTTTATTACTTTCAGAGGTTCTACATCTGACGTAATTCTTTTGAAATCCCTTTTTATTCGAGACAAGGAATCCCTTAATATATTTTTTGTGCTATCGTGCATGCATATAAACATTCAGTACAGAAAAATAATCATTTAAGTAACTTTCTCTTATCTTATCATATTGGGAATCACTCTCGTTTGAAATATAAAAATAACAAAATACAAATACAACGCCACAACAGGCAAAATGATCAACCAGGTGGCCGAGAAAAAGATGTCCATAAAAATATGGATGTCATATTTCAAAAACACAGCAACCCAATTAAAAATGCAATTACTAACAATGTATATACATGATAAAATATTATACAATGCCCATAAGAATACTTATGGTTGTCTTATTCTAAGTATGGATAAGCTTCTCGATTTACTCCAACATGTTTATCGTATTTCTTTTTAAACGTGTCAATTGTGTTACAATTAACTATCACCGGGGGGGTAAGCTATTCTATTTATCAAAAACCCTATTAGAGAAACATTTCCTGCGAAACCATAACCTCGCATTGTCCCTCACCAATCGATACTGGTGTCCCCTTGTAAAAACAGTCGATTGGCAGTCGATTGATGGTTATTTCCCGTATAATTAATTCTTTGATATCACATTGCGTGTTTTTCTGTGATTTTTCGAGATTAACTTTGTAATTTTTCATTCTTTTTTCGGGCAAATTACTTATTTTGATTTTGGGAATTATTTGGTTTTGAGTGTCTGTGAGTTTATTGCAATCTTCTTGATATTTATTTGTTTTTTTCCGATTTTGAATGACACCGACATATTTTTTCCATATATCCATGTCTCATTGAGAGGTTGATACTGTAACCTCTCGAGAGATGACATAAGACTACCTGCTGTATCAACGTATGATGCGGTCATCTAATCACCGTTTCTGCTGTACTTCCGTGTCAGGATAGATTCTAATAATGGCGGCGATACGTCAAATCGGCAAGTCGATAAAAGGGTACCATTTAAAAGGACACAAATACATTTATAAGAAAAATATTTTAAGAGATTTTCCCATAAATAAAGTGTAGTTGATGACGTAAGCATCATTCAAACCACCCCTCCCCCTATTGTCATCAAAAGTTATTAAACCCGACCCCCCCCCCCATAAAAGCTGACGTAATACTTGAATGACCCCTAAAGAGAGAAATATCCTGCTTTACAATTGATATCGATGCGTGATCTGATAATCATCTTAATAAAGAACGTTACATCGCGGATGGCTGATTTCAACGGAGTCCACGAAAAAATGTTGATATTTAATAATGGAGTCATACGTTTTCATATTTCTGAATTGGACTTGGAAAGTGGAAAGTCCGATTTCCATCTAATATAAAGCGATAACGAGATCTCGTGGATAAAAGCAATTCCCTATTCACGACGGAAATGTTATCTCATACCCAATATTTAACGGATTAAAATGCGAGAAGTGGTTTTGCATAAGCTCATGTTTTTCTCACTCTCACCATGCAAAACTCACATGTACATGATTTCTTGTTTTGTTTACACTTTACATACATGCATTGTTTTGTCCTATATACTTAATCGTGAACTTGAGGTTCATATGCTCTGGTTGGTTGTTCTGTACTTTCACAATTTTCAAATTCACACTTCACACGAAATTTCCTCTTTCATTTCTGTTTGTTGTGATGTCCTCCACATTCAGCTGTGCTTTGGACTTTTCCATGCTTTCCATATATTCACGCTTTGAAAAGTCGCATGCACACATCCCTGCTCATTCACAACGGCTTTTAATGGATTAAAATGAGGTTGTTTCTTATTTCCTTCATCATAAAATGTCCTACACAGTAAAAGGGCGAACCTGAAATATATGGGTCACGCATCTTCTGTAATGTTTCATCATTTGCCTTGTGCAGAGTGTCTGAGGTGCCCTTTTTGGACCGGGCATCTTCAGTTTCCGAGCAAAGATTCCCCAAATCACCGTCAGACCATCTGTTATCTTCAAAATTTTCTTTAGAAAGAATGAATTTTATCCAGAGTTTTACGAATAAACTCTGAAAAATGAATTTTTCCTTTTCTGTTAATAAATCCATTCCTTAAAAACAACAACGTCGTTGATGAGGCCGAAATTCGCGACTGCGCTGTAGAATATTTCTGTCTGGCTCGTCAGCTGTCTCTCTGGAATTGGCGGGAAACTTCAAGCCTTGTCATTGGGCAATCTTTCACATCCGGGAGCTCTTACTCATTCGTTTATGCTCATGGGAGAGACAAACAGAACGACCAAAAAAAGTCGTCTGCTCTCTCTCTTTTTCAGGTGGCGGGGAATTTCAAGCCCTTTGATTGGTGTTACTTCTAATCCGGGGATTTTGAAACATTGTGCATATACCAAAGAGCGGGAGGAGGGAAGAGACGGAGAAAGTCACGTGGGGGGAGGAGGAATCGTGTCCTAATGCTCAACATTTGTACAGAAATCACTCTGTACAAGTTGTGAGAGTAAATACGCGGTGTGTGACAAAATAAAAAAATGTAAATTTTTTTAATGGTCCCCCCGTCTTCATTACAATTAGAAAGTTGTTGCCCTGTCACTTCTTAGCCAACAAAAAAACTCCCGTGTTTTTGACTGCATTAGATTCGCCGAGATACTCGTATTCAAAAATCGAAGGAAAGTTGGGAAAGAACAGCATAAACTAACGGGAAATGTTTCTTTCCTTCATTTATGTTGATCTTTCCTCCGATTTTTGAATTTAAATATCTCAGCTAATATTTATCTTAGAGACGTGGGAGTTTTTCTTTGTTGGGCTAAGAAGCAGACGGATCTCGACTTATTTCTTGTACTGAAACCATACCTCTCTCTACGACGAACATTTGACGAGATGAATTAGGACTTACAGCACGCCCTGTATTTTATTTCGACGGAAGGCTATAATAATGTTACGCATCAATTTGTCACATAGAGTTTTTCTGTCACGTGCTCTGCTTTCTTCTTCCGTCCGTCCAATTAACAACGTCCGCTATTTGGGAGGTACGATATTGTGCAATTGTGCTGCATATTGCCGATTTATGCCACGTTTCTTGCTCCTGTGCCAAATATTGCCAAAATATTGATTGAAATGTTTTTAAATATGACCACACTTATCGAAAATGCTATATATTGGTACAGTGGAACCTCTCTTAACATTTACGGATCATTTAAGTGGTACCCAGTACATTAACAAATCACTAAAATGGCTCGAAGCAAATTTACAGATCACGTAAGTGACCCGTAGTGCAGTTTGATATCACTTGAGTGGCTCTCGGCACAGTCCCACATCACTTGAGCGGCCCACGACACATTTACAGATCACTTAAGTGACTGGCGGCACTGTTCGAGATCACATAAGTGGCCCGCGCGCTGTACTTTTTCAAATCCATGAAGTGGCCCTCTGTCTCCTGATTGTAGAACACCCTTGACTAAAGTGATCTGTAAATACTCCTTCTGGTCGAACAAGTGATCTGTGAATGTGCCGCGGATTTCTAAAACGATTTATTCTTCCAATGAGTCTTTCAATTTACACTTTTAAAGTCACTGACCATAAGAATGACCAAGTGACTGACCGTATGAGTGACCAAGTGAGTGACTGAAAGACTGAATATATGAGTCACCATGTGATTGTATGTAAGAGCGACCGAGTGATTGACCATATGAGTGACCGAGTGGTTAAATGTGTGAGTGACCGAGTGATTAAATGTGTGAGTGACCGAGTGATTGACTGTTTGAGTCACCATGTGATTGTATGTAAGAGAGACCGAGTGATTAAATGTGTGAGTGACCGAGTGATTGATTGTGTGAGTGACCGAGTGATTGAATGTGTGAGTGACCGAGTGATTTAGTGACCACATGATTTATATTGCGTCACATACACGACATCCCATCGGACAAAGTCTTCCGCATCAGATACATCCTAAAACATTCGAAGCCTCTTGAAACAGCTGTGAAAAAATGGGGACGAACATTGAAAAGGACTTTGTATCGAAACATCTTGTGACGTTACTGGAATCATTAAAGCCTTTCTGGAGGATGACCAGGACCCTGTAATCGAGAAAATGGTCACTCCATACGGCCTCGTCGACCTGAAATTATTGATACGCGATTGTAAGAAGCTCAATTCCTTGACTTTCGCACATGAAAAATTGAGCAGACCACTAGAGGTTTGCAAAACCCGTGAAGAAGTTTAGAAATTGATGGATAATTTTTGAATTTCTGCTGCTTTTGTATGAAGATTGGGATTTCGTCATCCACAATTACATGGAACAGAATGTTCAATAAATGTGACGTGGCAATAAAACTTCTTGTTATCCGAAGAATTGATAGGTAATATTTTTGGATTTATTCATTTTGCCACTGCAGGGTTTACATAATTAAACTTTCCTCTGTTCTGAACTGTCTGCAACCGTAACTATTCACATCGGGTATCTACGAAACTGAGTATTGAACTGAAATTTCAGTATGCTTCGATGAAAATTTCTTGAGTATAGTGAAAACATGATTATCAGAGCCTCGGTCAGCCTAGTTTCGGGCTACCCGAGGCGCTTTTCATAAATTGATTTCAAAAATTAGGTGCAGACTCTTGCGTTCCGTTCACTGAATAGCGCAACGTGTAACGAGAGCTTCAGAGGTTGTAAGTTTGTGGACACCATATGTGGTTGCCGGAGATGATAATGACATTTAAATTGAAGTAGCTATTTATCCATAGTTAAATTTTATTTGACTCCACTAAGACTGTTCAATTCTAGATACGGTTAAATATACGGTTTATTAATTAGAAGAAACACACGGCACGTTAACACATATATACGAAATAAGAATACACGGACACACAGTTAAAAGACATCTCTACTCTGCAAGAAACCAAAAGCCTTCTTTTCCAAACAGCGGAAGAGAGGCCAAGAAAAGGCGCGCACACATAACGAGGTGTTGGCAGATTTATGCTATTCGAAACCAACACCTACACACTCTTGCCGACAGCATCGCCACAGTACTCCCCCACGAGTCCGAAGGACGTTAAGCTTGATAAGGTGTCACAAAACGGACTTTCCGTCCGAACCTCGTGACGAAGCCCTGTGGCGAGGCTGGGGCATTACATATAGATGATTTGCAAACATTAGATTCTTTGCATTCGAGAGAATTAAACAAAAATGCAGGTTTTAAACGATCAATAGAAATACACTTAGATTCATTATTGATACGCAAAGTAAAAAATTTATCAGTCCTATTCAAAACTTCATAAGGTCCTTGGTAAGGCTGCTGTAGCGAACGCCTTACAGTGTCAACCCTCACAAAAACGTGTGTGGATCTGGCCAAGTCCTTGTGCACAAAAATGTTTTTTGGAATGATTGGACAAAGGCGAAGGACGAAGCTTTGACATAGTCATACGCAAGTTCGTGACATAATCAGATTTTGAGGTGTGCTTACCGGAATCTTTGAAGAAGTCTCCTGGTAACCTCAGAGATGTTCCGTAGACCATGTCCGCCGGCGTAGCACCAAAATCAGGTTTGAAACTTGAGCGTATCCCGAGTAGAATGGTAGGAAGAACGTCAACCCATCTTTTAGTATCGTGACACATGATGGCAGCTTTCAAGTCCCTGTGGAATCTCTCGATGGCTCCATTGCTTTGTGGGTGGTAAGCGGTAGTACGCACCCTGTCCACACCCAGCAACTTCGCAAGAGATCGGAAGAGTTCAGATTCAAACTGAGAACCCCTGTCCGTAGTAATGCGTTCTGGAACGCCAAAACGGGAGATCCAATTCGACAGGAAAGCGAATGCCACAGTTTCAGCAGTCTGATCGGGTACAGGAATAGCTTCCGGCCATCTGGTGAATCGGTCACTGCAAGTCACAACGTAACGATTTCCTTTACTTGGTGGAAGTGGACCCACGATGTCAATATGGACATGCGAGAACCTTGCGGAAGGTAATCCGAATGCACCAATAGGAGAATGTGTGTGACGACCAACTTTGGATCGCTGGCAATGGATGCAAGTTTTGCACCACTCTTTGCAGTCCCTTTCTAAAAATTTCCAGATGAATCGTCTGCGAACCATTTCAGTAGTAGCTTTGGCACCAGGGTGGGAGAGGTTGTGCACTGCATCAAAAATAGCGCGGCGAAACGTTGACGGTACGTAAGGTCTAATTGAACCAGTGGAAACATCACACTGTAGAGTGACTTCAGGAGAACCGAAAGTCATTGGTTTTAACTCGAGACCTGAGTCCATTTCACGAAGTAATCGCAATTCTTCCTCATCCTGAGCGCGAGCCATCTCGGCGAAATCGATACTAGGAGGTATTTCAATTTCCGATATTCTTGAAAATGCATCGGCTACTGCATTTCGATCGCCTGAAATGTGCTTGATACGGGTTGAAAATTGACTAATGAATTCTAGATGACGAATCTGCCTAGGTGAACATTTTTCACTTTTTTGGGAAAATGCATAGACCAATGGTTTGTGGTCTGTGAGAATTTCGAAGTCAGATCCCTCCAGCATATGTCGAAAATATTTAATTGCTGAATATATCGCTAGCAATTCTCGATCGTACGCACTGTATCTGCGTTCAGCTGAAGTTAGCTTACGCGAGAAGAATCCTAATGGCTGAGTTTGATCATTAACTGCTTGATTCAAAACTCCGCCAATCGCGAAATCAGACGCGTCGACAGCTAGAAGGAGATGCGCACTTGAAATAGGATGAGCCAATAGAGCAGCATTGGAAATCATTTCCTTGCATGACTCGAATGCAGATTTTGCTTCCTCAGACCAGACGATTTTTGTTTTATCCCGTTTTTGTTTGCCTTTAACTAGATCATGCAAACATGCTTGCGTAGAGGCAGCGTTTTTCATGAAACGATGATAAAAATTTATTAGTGCCAGAAAACGTCGCAGCTCATCGATTGTGTTGGGCAATGGATAGTCCAAAAGTGCGGTAACACGATCCGGCAACGGGGAAATGCCCTTTTCTGACACAAGATGACCTAAAAACTGAATTTCTTTGAGTCCAAATTGGCATTTGTCAGGATTGAGAACTAAACCGTATTCGCTTAGTCTCTTGAACAACACATCGAGATCTTGTTCATGCGACTTCTCATCAGCTGACGCAACAAGAATGTCGTCTAAGTAAACATAGCAGAAGTCGAGATCCGAGAGGATGCTGTCAACGAATCGTTGAAATGTTTGTGCGGCGTTCCTGAGCCCAAAGGTCATGAAAACATACTCAAAGAGACCGTGCGGTGTAATCACAGCCGTCTTGGGAATATCACTTTCTTTCACAGGAATCTGGTGGTATGCCTTTACAAGATCGAGTTTAGAAAATATTCTTTTTCCAGCCAGACCGAAAGAAAAGTCTTGAATATTGGGAATAGGATAACGATCAGGAGTAGTTACGGCATTCAACCGACGAAAATCACCACATATGCGCCAACCACCTGTCTTTTTTGGGACTAGGTGGATAGGACTAGCCCAAGGGCTTTTGCTAGGACGAATGATGCCTTGCTTCAAAAGCAAGTTAAATTCTTTCTTGACGGCAAAAAGTTTTTCAGGAGAAAGACGTCTAGCCTTTGCGAAGACGGGAGGCCCTGATGTTTCGATGAAGTGGATAATGGCATGTGGTTTGGGTTGAGAATTTAAGACCGAACCAGTGAGATTTGGGAACTTGGTCAAAATTTTATGGTATGTAGTGGCACCAGAAACTGTAGTTAGACCGAGAGAAGGACCAGTGGTAACGACACCAAGAGAGTATAGAGTTGTCAAATTATCAACCAACCGGCGATTCTTGACATCAACAAGTAAACCGAATCTCTCCAAGAAATCGGCACCCAAAATAGGACTTGTGACGTCGGCCACTAAGAAATTGAATGAGAATATTCTCCTCAGTCCGAGATCAAGTTCAAAATGCTTAGTTCCATATGTGTGAATTTTAGTGCCATTAGCCGCATATAACGAAAGGTCGTCAGGCTTGGAAACTTTGGCAAGTGATTTAGGAAAACAGCTCACAGCTGCACCACTGTCAACAAGAAAACGAATTTTCGATTTTCTATCACAAATGAATAAGCGACTTTGAAAGTGGCAATCTCCGGCCGCCGCTGTAACAGGATTTCCCACTAGTTTTCCGAGTGTTGGCAAGGTGAAATGCAACGATGTGCTTTTTCACCATATCGAGCATGATACCAGCACAATTTGCGTCGATCGGAGCGATCTGAAGATTTTTTCCGCTCACGAGTTTTCGAATTGTTTCGCGACCGACCTCTGTATTGGTTTCGAGAACGAGAGAGCTCTTCGACTCGTGTAGCGAGCGATGCAATTTCTTTTTTAAGCTCATGCAACTCTGAAGAAGGCAGAGGAGGTTGAGACACCTGAGAAACGACAGCGTTGAAACTCGAAGCTTCTAATATGCGATCAGCTATCTGAGCTAAAGAGTCAAGAGGATCCCGACAAATCGACAAAATTTGTTGAACACTGACGGGTAATCTTTGCTGCCATAATGTGCTCAAAACATCATCACTGATTGTGTTATTCGACAAGTTTCGCATCTCACAAAGTAGCTGGGACGGTTTTTTGTCGCCTAGCTCGCACTCATGAAAAAGAGATTTCAAGCGAGCAGTTTCAGATTGAGCAAATCGGGAAAGAATACGTTTCTTTAGAGTCTCATATAAATCGTGTGTGGAGGATTACGTACTAAATCACTCACGTAAGACAAGATTTTTGTGTCGAGAACGGAAATCACCGAATGGAACTTCGTCTTATCCGCGGTAATGCCTGCCGTGATAAACTGGGATTCCACTTGAAGGAACCATAAATCAACGTCGGCTTCCCAAAATGGAGGCGCACGGAATGAAACACGTGAGACTTCGGTTCCCGAAAGGGAAAGTTCAGTCTGACTAGCAGTTGCTTGCGGATTTGCCATAGCGAAAGAATGAAGACGGCAATAGTCCTACGAAAGAGAGAAATATTCACTCACCACGAAACTGAAATTAAAATCCACATTGCAGAGAGGTATTCATGATTCGTTATAACATACGAGGCTGAACTGGAACAGTGGTTTCATAAGGTAATATCCGATAGTCCTGAGTCACCAGTTTGTGGACACCATATGTGGTTGCCGGAGATGATAATGACATTTAAATTGAAGTAGCTATTTATCCATAGTTAAATTTTATTTGACTCCACTAAGACTGTTCAATTCTAGATACGGTTAAATATACGGTTTATTAATTAGAAGAAACACACGGCACGTTAACACATATATACGAAATAAGAATACACGGACACACAGTTAAAAGACATCTCTACTCTGCAAGAAACCAAAAGCCTTCTTTTCCAAACAGCGGAAGAGAGGCCAAGAAAAGGCGCGCACACATAACGAGGTGTTGGCAGATTTATGCTATTCGAAACCAACACCTACACACTCTTGCCGACAGCATCGCCACAAAGCCTTTCTGGAGGATGACCAGGACCCTGTAATCGAGAAAATGGTCACTCCATACGGCCTCGTCGACCTGAAATTATTGATACGCGATTGTAAGAAGCTCAATTCCTTGACTTTCGCACATGAAAAATTGAGCAGACCACTAGAGGTTTGCAAAACCCGTGAAGAAGTTTAGAAATTGATGGATAATTTTTGAATTTCTGCTGCTTTTGTATGAAGATTGGGATTTCGTCATCCACAATTACATGGAACAGAATGTTCAATAAATGTGACGTGGCAATAAAACTTCTTGTTATCCGAAGAATTGATAGGTAATATTTTTGGATTTATTCATTTTGCCACTGCAGGGTTTACATAATTAAACTTTCCTCTGTTCTGAACTGTCTGCAACCGTAACTATTCACATCGGGTATCTACGAAACTGAGTATTGAACTGAAATTTCAGTATGCTTCGATGAAAATTTCTTGAGTATAGTGAAAACATGATTATCAGAGCCTCGGTCAGCCTAGTTTCGGGCTACCCGAGGCGCTTTTCATAAATTGATTTCAAAAATTAGGTGCAGACTCTTGCGTTCCGTTCACTGAATAGCGCAACGTGTAACGAGAGCTTCAGAGGTTGTACAGTTAGGGACTTGGATATGTGTTTTCTAAAATGGGTGATATCGCCCGTTCGGACTGAGCTATGTTTTACGGACCACGAAGGCAGTAGATGTTACAGATGCAGCACGGGATTTTATGGGCTGGCTAGCCAGAAAAGCGATAAGATATTTCTTTTTTTAACTGTAAACTGTCTCATTTCTTCCAAAGGACTTTGTGTACGATTTGTGCAGGTGATAGGGCTTTCCTTTCCCCAACTCCGACGGCAATGAAAAGAGGAAGATGAATGGCGTCTTCTTTTTTCATTTGCAATCTAGTCATAAATCTCGTACCACTCCCACGGGAGGGAGATCGCCTACGAGGTACATAGTCGCTGATCCGGCCAAATCGGGTATGTAAGTATTATTTCAAAATCTCCCACATTAGATGGGAAGCGTTTCACCAGAAAGAGTAGGGTGACTATACGTCCCGTATTTCCCGGGACAGTGCCGGTTTTTTCTGGCCTTCCTGACTTTTTTAGCGAAAGTGTCCCGGTTTTTCCCGTCTTTTACACGAAGCTCACCTGAATTTTTATTCGTTATTAAAGTCAAAGAATGAAATTATTTTCTCACTCATAAATTAGATTATGATAATTACAATTATAAATAAGAATATTAATCTCTCACATTTGTGTTGGTGAACGTTTTATTTCGTGGAATTCATTTAAATGCACTGCAATTCACAGTAATGCTTTATTTCCCGCCACTTCGATTTTTAAGTAATTTCTCAAAATTTGGCAACTTTTTTTAACTTTTGGCGATAATTGGCAATGTCCCGTATTTGGAATCCCTATTTCCCGTATTTCTTTTGAGGAGATATGGTCAGCCTGAGAAAGAGTGATGTTTACTACAGGAATAGCCTTAGATGCTGAAAATCCTGAATAATAAAGTCAAGTCAAGTCAATACCACAAATAGGGCTGGAGCTGTCACACTGGAAGTGTCTCAACGTTAAAGTTTATTTATATATATTTATATTATATATATATATATATATATATATATATATATATATATATATATATATATATATATATATATATATATATAATGTATATATATTCACACTTTTTTTACATATAATGAATCACAGATGGCGCAGCATCAAGAGAATATGGGCATAACCATGTCTACTGTAGCTTGTTTCGATAGTTTTACATATATATTTAATTACTAATTATATATATATATTAATATTATATAATTTATATAGATATATGTTACGGTAAAAGGCCGAAAAACGCTAGTAAGCAAATACATTTCGGACTTTCACCAAGCACTTTGGTAAATGCTGAAATTTAGCAACTTTCATAAAATTTATCTCAGTGAATATTGCACTTGTAAACGTAACGTAGAATTTTTTGAGTTGGCACATCAGGAGAGACAGAACGACAACTTTATGATTGGGTTGCTGAGTAGAGTGTGTCCTTATAAAAAGTTAATTTTTTTATTATTACTATACAAAACCCTCCTTATAATACATGAATGACGTATCTGAGTACTACAACGCATGCCTCTTTTGAGGTAACGGAAGTAAGTTGCTCTCTGCGTCAGTCCGTGGTTGTGGGCGGTTCTATCTATCTGAGTACTGCACGTTACTTGGAAACCTTTTCTAACTGGAAGTATACTGCTATGATCAACGGTTCGCCAGTAAAATACCATGCCCCCTGTTTGCTATGCGTGATGTATAGTAGTGGTTCGGTAAAGTGGGGATATACGCTGTACTTATACACACGTCATGACGTACAATACTGACACGTTATTAATCTTATCGTGAAAGCGGAATTATTTCTCTTCCCTTGGAACTAGTGATTGATGAACGTAACGTTGTTTTTATTCAAAAAAAAAAAAGAATAAAAATTTCAACGAAAGAAATTCATTTCCTGGATTTCACTTACAAGTGACTTGTATTAAGTTACTTTTATTTTCTCGGAGTTTTGAAAATTTTTTTAAAATACCGAGAACGTTTTCGTGGAATTTGAAACTAACGGGTGAAGAATTTTTTTTTTATTATTACGTGCATTGCCAGCAGAGAGAATGATGGACATTCACAACAAAATTATTATATACAGGGTGCCCCGTAAGTGCTGCACGGCCTTCATCTCATCTACCGTCCACCGTAGGGGTGTGATTCCATTTTATAAAATGCTCAATCCGAACGATATTGGTGTCATCTTGTCGGAGCACTAATTCACAACATTAACCTCCAGACCAACCGTGGCCCCCGCTCTGTAAGAAAAGGAGCCAAGTTGTTCTTTGTGGGACATCCAGTACTCAAACTGTACGTGAAACTTGCAAGTATTCACCTTTATTCAAGTATCACATACAACATTAACCGTGTATCATGATTCATTTCATAGTTCATTTGTTGTATCTACAGCCAATGATGCTACCACGATGGAACGTTTTACGATTCCACCTTAAGGGAATTGTAATAAACTGCCTTTGTCCGAACCACAAATCGTCCAAAACCACCCTCCCCCTAACTTTATTTTCTGACACTGCCAAATCTATATTGACATCCCCCAGTGGGGAAATCAACCACCACAACCCATCTGCTTCTCGGAACTTCATCACATAATAATTGATTCTACTGAACCGCTTTTGAGGAAAAAGAAAGAGTTGTGCTTTCTGTGATGGGTTTTTTGGATTCATCTCTCGCAAAATTTCACTTTTACTTCGCTAAAGAAGTTTCACTTAAAAAAATTGATTCAAATTTATCGAGCGGATACGGTTTGAACGAGCATTTGACGCGCTTGGAAATCTAACGAACTTGAAACTCGGAAATGATGCAAGTTCAAGCGTGAATTTGCCGTCGGACACGAATTCATTGAGATCAAGAGGTTTCTTAAGTGTTGCGCATTCGTGAAACAGCTTCAGCGATTGAAATCCTTTAATTGCTGCTTATTGATATTTTCTGGTTCTATTTTATTATTAACCGCTCAACGTCGAGTGACGTATTCTGTACGTCGGGTCGGGCTCGGACTTCACATGCCGCCGCTCACAGCGGCGTCCAATTTCATACCTTATAATGTTTTAATCCATTATGTTACTTCACGATCTCTGCATGTTTAGTATCATTCGAAATAGGAATAATGTGGCTTTTCACAATCATAATTATGATATTATTTTGATTTATCGTATTTTATCGTGAGTGATGAATGTTTGATGCTTGGGACACGTGGGATCCTGAATGTTATTGCAAAGAGTATGTTTTAGCCCGATGAACTGAAACGCTCTGTATAATTATCACTGTAAAGAGCGTGTTTAACCTATATCATCACCTATATGAGACAGGTGTTGTTGGTTTACAAATACAAATACAAAAACAACGCCACAACAGGCGAAATATACAACGAGTTGGAGCCCTTTAACGCAAACTGTCCTGTATAATTCACTAAGTAGTTTTCTGTTTAACTAACAATTTTTGTGTCGTGGTAGAAGAGAAAAGCATAATTTTACCAAAAAGAAAATATGAAAAAAAAATTAGGTAATACAGGGGCGATACTATGCAATATTATAGATAAGACATTATGTTATAAACATAAAAAATTTCAAATTAATTCAACGATTAGTTTGAAAATTTTTTAACTAAAACATCTGCTAAAACTGGCGTTTCCATTTTACTCTCCTCCGACCTCCAGGCTTGAAGGTTTAATTGAAAGAACTAATATTTTGTGTTTTTTCATATCCAAGGAGTTAATTATAAATGATCTTCCGTGAGAAATTGACGTTTCTCTTGTTTTTCATTCCTTTCTTAAATAGAAAAGAAAGAAACATTTTTTCGATATTATTTTTTAATTTGAAAAAGTTAAAAACAACAACGACTGGAAGGTTTTTGACACTAATTTCCGAGATTAAGGCGGAAAAAATGTTGAATCTTTGTTTCCTCCTTATGAACATAAGCTTATCTTTTATTAATATTTCAATTGTTTTTTATTAAAAGATATTAAAATAATTATGAAAACCAGAACTGATAATTAGTTATTTGAATTTAAAAAATAATAATCATCATTGTACACGATTGACGTATAAAAGGTGATCCCCATGTTTAATTTTATGAAAGACAGAAGAAAAACTGACATCTTTAGGTACAGGTGTATATAACGTTGAAAACAATACAAATACAACGCCACAACAGGCAAATTGCCCAACGAGGTGGCTGACTTAAGAACATCATGGATCCCCGAGCCCCTACCTACTAATGCTACACCACACATGCACCCCCCCCCCGCGGAACCCCCCAATGAATCGGTACATGTGGGAATGTGCGTGTACGTGTAGTGCAACCTGACGTAAAGTTTGTTTCTGTGTAATGCTTGTTATGTGTAGTGCTGTCCTCTGCCCCCAGTTTTTCTAACTATGAGTGAAGTGTTATGGTTGAATGATTTACCGTTGTAGGACTGTTGCTCTCTGTGGCGAGACTTTTTAACGGGGAGATCGGCTCGCATTTGCGCCTTGAAGTTGGGAACCACAGAAAACCAACTTCAGCCGACCACCACTGTGGGATTCGAACCCGGATCCTCGCATCACGAGTCCGGCACTATAACCACTCGACCACCACAGCGGCAAAAAAGTGTAATTATTTGGTGGTGGGTGGATTTGAACCCATGTAACCTGAATTCTTCCCATCTCTAACCCCGCATCTTACCAACCCACCACTACAGCACTCAGATTCGGACGACCCGCGTTCAACAGCCAACCAGTCGCCGTGGCACTCCTTCATGTAATCCAGCATAGCTTCCGGAGATCTGTCCGATGAAACAAAGACAATCTCGAAAGGCTTACCAGCTTCAGACAGCTCCTCGTAGAAGTCTGCCAAAACCGGAGTGAAGGCTCTGCATGGAGGGCACCAGTGAGCGGAGAAATAAAAAGCTATGACCTCCTTGTCTCCAAGAACATCATTTGCACTGACTTTTTCGCCATCCTTCTTGACGAGAGTTGCTTCGGCCAGTACGTCCATCTTGCTTCAAGACTGTGGGTGAATGAAATGGAATTTCAATGGCAAATATAATGCAGTGAACATGACGCTCAATACATTTACCAACAAAAACGCAACAAAATCTACTCTATAATATAAAATCACAAACTCGAAAAGGACCTGTTTCTAAGCAACCGAAATTAGTGACGATTTTATGTTACGGAAGTCGGTTACGATTTTGGGCCGACTTTTCATTTAACTCTAACATATATCGGGACCCATTTGCCCCATCGTGACCATGTTATGTGCATGTACCGAGAGGCTCCCACATTCTACAGCAGGGCCCCAAACCAGCTTTTCAGAGGCCCCTGTGTGGTTAATTTGTAGTGTGAAAAATCAAAAAGTGATGAGGATCGCTACTGCCCTTGTGGGGGGGGGGTTGATGCCGAGAGGTAATACACATAGCACCAGGGCTCCCAACATACAGGGTCGGGGTACCAGGGGGGAATTGCACGTATACCTTCATGGGGAAGTTAAAAGTTTTTATTTCCAGGGGCCCTTGATATGGATCTCATTGTTTTTTTTTACTGCTTTAACGCTGAAAAATTTGCGATAGCGGAAGCCCGAGATAAAGCCAGTCTGGGGCCCCACTAAAAGTATGCGAATTGGTGTCCCGGGTAATTGGTTAGGGGGGGGGCTGGATTTTATTCGTTGGTAAAGCGAAAACAAATGAAAATTGTTCAAGGCACTCGCAGCGGGGGATGCTCGACAAGCTTCCAAGTCGGGGGCCCCATGTTTGCAGGTTTCATTTTGGGGGCCCTGGATGAATCTCATTTTTTTGTTGTTGATTATCATAGTAGAATTTGCAACAGCGGAAGACAGAAAAATCCAGTCTGGATTCCCCACTAAAAATCTGCGTATGTTGTCCCCACTACTGGATGTGGGGTCCTGGATTTCATTCGTTGTAAAATTGATAAAAATGAAAAATCTTCCTGGCCCCTCACGGGGGAGTGTCCGACAAGGTTCCAGGTCAGGACCCCATGGAAATGTTGACAGGTTCTAATTCGGGGCCCCTGGATTTATCTCATAGATTTTTGTTGTTTTACATTGTAAAATTTGCAACACATCGGTAGCCCGAGATATATCCAGTCTGGGTCCCCCACTAAAATTCAGCGAATTGAATCTGGGGACCCCCATGGGGTAAGTTTTCTGTCGGTACTTGATGAATCTCATTTGTTTTTGGTTGCTTTATTATTGTAAAATTCACTTCTTCAGTAAGCTGGTGCTTTCACATGTCCCTTTCCATAGCATGCTGATGAAGTGGGACGAAATAAACAAGATATGTTGTGAAGAGAAGTGGAGGGGGGAATTTGGCCGCCCCCCCCCCCTAGTACTATAATAAATTAGAAATTTGAAGTATAATTTCCATTAAAATATAGGCTCTTTCTGAAAATCCATTATTTTCCTGTTTTTCTCTGCAAAGGATATCATATACAGCGTCGGTAAAAAGTCCGTAAAAACTTTAAAAATGAATAAAAACAGGAAAAATTACCGAAATAAAAAAAAGTTTGCAGAGTTAGCATTGTTAGGTCACGTTAATTTTTTTTAAGGCAGGAAAAAATAAATCAAAAACAGCCAATAGGTGGCGCTGACGTACACAAATAACGAACAGAATGCCTCCAAATCGTATATTACAGCACATGACCACCACCACAGGGCAGGCGAGTCGCAAATCCAGCAACGGCAGAGTGAGTACAGCAGGTCCACATACACGGTTTACAACATTGAACTAGTTGTGGATTCGGAGCGCAAGTCTTTATAACCGTCTCATTTGCATATTTCCACCGAAGTCGCTCGTACCAGCACCACATATCGACTGCTTTATTAGTTATTAGTTTTTTTCTGCCAAAAAATTCCCGTGACCTAGCGATGCTTACACTGCAAAACGTCTTTTACTCCGGTTTTTTCCGGGTTTTCTTCATTTTTAAAGTTTCTACGGACTTTTTTCCCACCCTGTATTTTTTGTGCAATGGTTACTGAAGTAGTGCAGTATTAATAACAGTATTAATAACTTTGTTGGTGAAGAAATACTCTGCGACACGAATAACATTGGTGTATATTTGTCGGAACACCAATACGCAACATTCATTGAACATTTATTTTTCTTATACTTCAGCTGATCTATACATGATGATGTTACGATCATGGAATACATTCGTAGATATTGAACAGCTGGATACGTCAAATTTGTTTCTTTTTCACCTGTCATCTGGAAACACATTTTGATTCGTATGTTCGTAAGTTTCATATGTTCTACTGAATCCACGTCCGTAATTCAATATCGTCTCTTTTCACTGATGCTGAATAACGTTGGATGTACGGAAAATGCATGTCACGACAAAAAATTTTGAACCACTAGATAGAAGACAAAACGTACGTTTTAAAATTACTGGTGACTGGTATAAAAGAGAGGAAACTTAATTTGTTTACTTCAATGTGTCATTCAAACAGTTCTTTTTTGAATGTTTGAAAAAGAAGCAAATGATTTTTTTCGAGCAAAAATTTCCATTAACTTTTTTATTTTTTAGCTCAGAAAACATTTAAATAATTATTTTATTGATTTTTTATTAATTATTCATAATTACACTTCGATGGCAAAAACAAGATTCTCCGGAATATCTTACTTTAGCTATGAAACAGGTCAGGAACAAAAAAATTAATTTAACAGAAATCTAAAATTTTTAAACGCAAATCCCTGCTTAAACGTTGAAAACCTCCGTCATGTTGTTTTGATTCATTTCAATAATTGACGTGATTTGAATATAATTATTTATCTATAATTTGCTTTCCTTAGAAATAAATGGCGTTGTAAGCAATGCAATTTAGTTTTAGTCATAGATATTCATTGGCGACTACAATTCGCGCAAAAGCCACTCTTCATTCATATTACGTAAGTAATTTGCTTGAATTCAAAAGGAACTTTTTCGCAGAATGTGAAACATTGTGATCTACTCAATATGGATGAGAAAGGAAGGCGCCATCTATCAGGGGTTGCCCCAGACTCGATAGGTAAAGAACTTTTCTTGATGTTCGTTTAACTGGATTCGAACCCACGGACCTTGACAGCAACCTTCATAGTGGAAGATTAGCATCTTACCACTGCGCCACTCGGGAGCTGCGCCGGAGCTATAATTATGCTATTTGGTCAGTAGTTTTAGTTTGTAATGTAGAGGCTCACTGTAAAAAGGGATATTTCAAAATTCAATATCTATCATTATGTTGTGATAAAATGTAACGGAGTGTGCATGAAGCACTAGATCCGAAGGTTAATATTTAGCAAGCGGAAAAGAGTCACCTCTAAGGAAGCTGTGAATTGCATCTTATTACCGTTGGTGGCCTTTGTTAGCACTGATATACCGATGGTTTGATTTTCGACGTGTGTTTAATTTTGAAAGTGCTTTTCTGATTTTCAGGATTAATCAGGAGGCGATTTCTGTCCAATAAATACTTATTTACTGACCCATCAGTGTGTTTTCCATCATCATCATCATAACTCACTGTAAAACGAAGCGATGACGGTAAAAAAAAGATTTTATGCAGAATGAAACTACACTAAACATGAAGAAGTAAACTTACGAGTTTACTTTTACACGAGCGATTTTAGCGCATGGTAAGCTTATGGTTTTCAAGTTAATTTCTCAAATGAAAATTGCTCATAGAGCTACTATAGTTCTTCATTACATCGCCCACCCCCCCCCCCATGCCAGAAGCATGAACGTGCAAATTTAGCAAAATCTGGGAAATGACGCATTTGTGCATGCAGGGTCTGAAAATGAGGCAGGGTTAAACGACTAACCAGGACCCATGGCCCCCAGGATGCATCGCAAACAGGACGTATGGCAGTTTACTCGCAAAGCGTTGATCCTAGAGGTATACTTCCAAGTAGGAAAAGAGTTTTGTATTCAGATATGCCATTCAATTTGCAAAGAGTTGTATATTTAACAAATATATATTTATTTTATATATATATATATATAACATATATATATATATTCACACTTTTTTTAAATATAATGAATCACAGATGGCGCTGCATCAAGACAATATTGGCGTAACCATGTCTACTGTAGCTTGTTTCGATAGTTTTACATATATATTCATTTATTTATTATATATATATATATATATATATTATATAATTTATAAAGATATATGTTACGGTAAAACGCCGAAAAACGCTTGTAAGCAAATACATTTCGGACTTTCACCAAGCACTTTGGTAAATGCTGAAATTTAGCAACTTTCATAAAATTTGAATTCTCGTCATTTATTGATCATAACCATCCTGATGCTAATTGAAATCATAATTAGTTAATTAATTAGTCATTGAAATTCGTGAAAATTAGTAAAATTGTGAATTTCCCGATATTTATAAATTTGCCATCAGCATCAGTCGTCACTTGGGCAATTTGCCTGTTGTGGCCTTTGAGTTTGTATTTGTATTATTAATTCTTATTGTTTAGTGAACGTTTTTTTCATCATAATTGCTTGCCTCGTATTTTACAACTGTTTTCATTTTCTTTCCAGATAAAGTGAAAGCTGGGGCATTTCTTCACATAACAATAGATGATATCAGACATTCATTAGTTTCAGTTCTGGAGGGGAAACATTTAATTACCAAAAAAGACAACATCCAACACAGGATTTCGACACTTTTATGCTGAGAAAGTAGAAATGATCGAAAGTTTAGAAAGTCTTTTGTATGTGCATAGTGTCTTCAATGATACACATAGTAAATGTGAACACTAGTTTATATTTTTTTCACCAATAAATACTCAATTTTCAATTTATATACAAAAATGATGTGAAATTTTGTCATTTATTTCTGAAGACTGTTGCAAGAATTTCCATAAGAGTTAGGTATCACCTTTCTGACAGGAATGGTAGCCTATACAAAAAAAAAATGATATCACCCTGTGAGACTGACATCAACGGTAACACATATAATATCATTGAAGTCAGGGTTGATCACTTAACTCACTCGCGGCATATTTGTAGATCACTGAGTGATTCACGAGTGATCTACAGCATCTTCACAAGTCACTTGATTATGTGGCGTGCCACACGTTTTCAATTTTTCGATGAAGTGCCCCGATTCAAAAGAGTAGCATGGAGTCTCGAGCTTCAGCGTAAGGACTTCACGACGTCATCATCAAACGAATGAGAGACGCAGAACGTGCAACGTCATCAATTGTGGGCGGGGCGAAGAAACAAGGAACTAATCATTGAAGAGATAAATGACGTCATTGATTAGGTGGGCCGTAAAACCTGATTTTCAATTTTCGCTCTCAAGGTTTGAGTGACGTCATCAGATTCATCGCATGACATCTTCTAATGCTAAAGCAATGCAAAACTACTGTTTATTGAAGATTTGTTTACTACAGTAATTATTCTCAAAACATCATTAGTTTTTTAGAGCAGAAGCCCCAAATATCCTCCATTACCAGGACATTTATTTCACATTTTTGGAAAAAGTATTTGATTTTTGACAGATGTTTTTCTGAGCTCATGCATGCAGTGTTAAGTTAATGGAAAATTGCTTTTCTACGAGAACAAAATTATCAGAAATGTCGCTGTTGTCCAAATCATGCTCTATTTTGCAAGAGGAAGTGGCTTTTAAATGCAAATAGTTTCTTTAACGTCATTCAGAAATCCAATGATTCACTTAAATAATGTGTTTTCTGAAAATATGTAAAATACACACGCAGAATCAGTTTTATTGAAACCAATGAATGAATGTCCTTGTTATTTTATAGGTACCAGGGCTAACTGGAAAAAAATCAGCTTCTTCCCATTACTTTAGCTTTCATGCCTTGGCCCGGAGGCCACATTTTAGTCGTGTGAATAATAATTAGAGCCCGGATTAAATGCATTAAAAATTGGCGATATATGCTCTAAAAATATGCATCTAAAAATGCCGAAACATGGACTTAAAAAATGCCAGATTATGCATTAAAACCCATAATATACAATAAAAAATAATGAAAAAGTTAAAAATGATCAAAAATGAGAAAATATGCGTTTAAAAAATCACTGCAAAAAAAGCAGAAATGGTTTTAAAATAAATATTTTCTATTAAGAGATGGTATCTCAGCGCTGAAAAACCGTTTTACCTGCATTTAATGCTGCCCCCCCCCCAAATTTCCCCCGTTCTTCGCATTCGAATATCTCAGTGAATATTCGTAACACTTGTAAACGAAACGTAGAATGTTTTGAGTTGACACATCAGGAGAGACAGGGCGACAACTTTATGATTGGGTTGTAAATCAGAGGGTTTCCTTATAAAAAGTTAATTTTTTTATTATTACTATACAAAACCCTCCTTAAAACATGAATGACATATCTGAGTACTACAGCCCTGCCCCTTTTTAGGTAACGGAAGTAAGTTACTCTCTGCATCAGTCCGTGGTTGTGGGTGGTTCTGTCTATCTGAGTACTATACGTTACCTGGAAACCTTTTCTAACTGGAAGTATACTGCTATGATCAACGGTTCACCTGTAAAATACCATACCCCCTGTTTGCTATGCGTGATGTATAGTAGTGGTTCTCAACCGGGGCCCTAGGATATTTCAGGTGGCCACGGATGAGAATTTCGCAAAAGGGGCCCCACGAACAAATTTGTGAAAAGAGTGACAAAAAAATGTATTTTCAAACGAAATGCATGGAATATCTTTATCGCAATCCCCCCTCCTATTTAAATAACATTAACACGAAGAAGGAAATACAAGAAAAAGTGTTGCATGTAAATGCATAGGTTACGAAATAGGTCTCAAATTTTCTGTCTCATTAATTCGCAGAAATTTAAGAAAAAATATCAAATGATTTTAATGTTTCACGAAATGTTTCTATATCGAGCCGAGTCGCCCTCCCCCCACGTGACTTTCTCCGTCTCTTCCCTCCTCCCGCTCTTTGGTATATACACAAAGTTTCAAAATTCCCGATTAGAAGTAACACCAATCAAAGGGCTTGAAATTTCCCGCCACCAGAGAGAGAGAGAGAGAGCAGACGACTTTTTTTTTGGTCCTTGTGTTTGTCTCTCCCAGGAGCATAATCGAATTAGTTAGAGTACCCGGATGTGAAAGGCTGCCCAATGACCAATGACAAGGCTTGAAGTTTCCCGCCAATTCTAGAGGCCGAGCTGACGAGCCGGAGAGAAATACTCTACAGCGCAGTCGCGAATTTCCGGACTCATCAACGACGTTGTTGTTTTTAAGGAATGGATTTATTTTAAAAACCAGATTTTTTGTTAGACATTATGTTATGTTAGACCCTCTCGGATTGATTATACTTACAGGCAGGACCGCAAGCATATGCGGCAGCCATTCCCAAAGCAAATTTTTTATTACACTTTTTTTGTGCTGCGCGTGTATAGGATTTTTTTTTGTAATTCATTACCACAGAAATCAACGAGTAATGCTACAGAAGGTTCTTACAAAAGTATTCATCAAATGCTTGAACGTGGCCTGCGGTCCTCTGGGGGTCCGAGAGTACCTAGTAATGGGGGCCCGTGGTATCATTTCCACATACATAAATTGCATGAATGACACAGTTCGTGATGTGAAATTGTAATTCTATCAATTCTTTTATTGCATGCAGATTATAAAATAGCGATACATTTTGAATTTTATGGAAAGGGCGTCGAAATTGATCTTTAGAGGCTACAAGGTAGTCTTGCGGAGTATTGACCGCCACCACCCCTGACAAGCACTGAATTGCATGGATATACAGGATGATTACCCGATTCCTCTTCCCTCAAATTAATGGGCGAACCGTTGATCCTAGAGAGGCATACTTCCAGTTAGAAAACGTATCCAAATAACATGCACAATTCCGGCACGCCATTCATGTTGCAAGGGAATGTATAACTACTAAAATAAAAAGAAATATAATTTTTTTCCTTACAGACACCCTGTGTCCTAAAAACCAAAATAGAAAGTTGTTGATGCCCGACACCAACAGGGGAAAAAATCACGTTTCTAAAAACGATTGTTGCTGAGATATTTCAATTCAAAATCAGAGAAAAGGTGAAAAAAAAAAATACACATGATGAATGATGATGAAAAAAAATACACAGTTTCTGACAATAATTCATCCATTCTCTGATTTTTGAATTGAAACATCTCAGAAAATATTGCACTTAGAAACGTGGATGGGGTTTTTTGTTTTTTTTGGGTTCAGAAGAGACTCGGCAATCGGGTTTTTTAGGATAGCACAACTAAAAGCAAAAAAATCAATGTTTTTGATAACAGCCCATTTCAATATGAATGACATATCTCAGGTCCACACATTTTAAGATACTTTTCTAATTGAAAGCATGGCTTTTAGAATCAACGGTTCACCATTAAAATGCACCCAAAAGTGAATTAAGTAATGACCCTGTATTATTTTTGGCTGAAACCTGGAAAGATTCAAGATTTATTAGAAAACATTATACATGGTGATCACTTAAATTCCCTTTGCCGCAAATTACTGGTGAACCGTTTCATTCTTAACTTCTCAAGTAATTTTTCTCATCCAGTTGGAAAATTATCATGTATGAGATAGAAAAAAAATGATCCGGATTTAATTTCCGTTGTTTCCTCTTGCAAAGAATTCTATTACATTATTTTAATATTGTGCGCTCGCGAGTCTCCCATTGGAAAACGTCTCTAAGTAGAGAGCGGGCAGACATTCAACATAACGATACTTACGTAACAGAAAAATTAAAGCATTTAGCATCTTCATTTCAAAATATGAAAGACAGAACATAGCTGCACCACCCACCACCATCATGTAATAAGCACAACTCTGACAATAAAAATACGTTGGGACACACACACGCTAAAGTAGTAATATTCTCTTCAGAAGCAGAACCTATGTAATCCCAGGCATACAAGTGCCACTGTGTAGTCATGGGGTGGTCGTCTGTGGAAGAAGTTAGGGGTGATTCGGAAATATAGTTAAAATGGATAGAACACAAGAGGTAGCAATATGGCTAAAAATATAATTTTTCAATAACTTAATCTTCTTGTAGCCTTCTATGTGAGTTAAACACATTTTTTCGGAGAAACAGAGATAGTACAAAAGAAAAATTGCGGGGTTAACCAGGGTCTTCCCATAGAAGAGAGGTGGAAAAATTAAATTTAAATAAATATTGAACTTGTTGTTTTTCAATATTGACTGTGAGATGCTGTGGGTGTGATCGATAATTTACATAAAAAGACAACGTACACGAACTGAATTCCAGCACGTATAAAAGATTGTCTCCAACATGAATAAGCAAAGTTTTCTTATTAGATCACTTGAATTGCAAAGTCAAACAAATTCACTGTATAAAGAGTGTCTGTGTGTCCTCTCCTTTAGAATAATTTATCTTTCTAATTTATTTATCTCCAGTATATAGTTTGAATGAGATGAACTCGGAAAAAGGCTTAGGAAAGATTGAAATAATGTTTAAATAATGCTATTCGATAACTTCTGACCCTTCAGAAAGCGTCTGAATGTCTGTTTTTATATGAATAGCAATAATATCTGCCAAGATATTTAAGATCTCTCCACAATGTGAAAATTCTGGAGTAGTAAATGCAGGTACAATTGCAGGTATATTTATACAGTGAAAATTTCCTTCCTCAATGCCAAGTCGATCTACAATAGCAGCAACGAATTTCAAAATTGTGAGAACATGCTTCCACCTATGAAACTTGGTAGGAAAAAAATATTGCTGAATCAAAAAATTGCTAAAAAATATTAGCACAGGACACATTCTGTACTTTGTAATAGCAAAATTTTTTATCCCTTTTTAAAGATATTGGAGATAAATGGAGACTTGAAAATCAATATGACGAATTATTCCATGGTCTGAAACTTATATATAATCCTGTTTCAAATTTCTTAACAATTTCTTTGACAATTATAAACCAATTGTATGATAATTTGAATTCTGTGATTAAGGCATTCGCTGTGAGGCCATTACTCAGTATGTTTAACTAGAACGAGGGCAATTATGATGCCAAGTGCGAGGATATCGAATTTTATACGTGCGATTTCTTAAGTAAATGAGATTGATATGGTCTCGAATTTACCAATGGAATATCAATGACCGAATGAACAAAAATATTTCGAATATTTTCCCTGACGCGAACTAGAATGCAATGGACAAAATGCAATTACTCACCTTCAAATAACTAATATGATAGTTAACCTACAAAACAGGGTGGATAGATCTGTTGGTTTTACATGACAGTCTCGGTTTTTGTCCAATTCGGATTCCGCTTATAGCGTTTTTGAAAAAACGTCATAAAGAACTTTGAATGAACTAAAAACGCGCGAATTCCCTCAGAGAGAGACAGCCAGACTGGGGAAGACACAGGGAATGTCTAATTTCGTTAGAAGTGTTAAAATATCCTCTCTAACACTACTCAAAACAAAAAAAAAATCGGTTTACCAAAGAAACTTCAACGGTTTTAGGGTAAAGGTTTTAGGTTTTAGTGGGCTGCTGATTCCAAAACACTGGTGTTGGTTTTGACGAAATGACTCTAGTTTTGAGATAGTACATATTCTCAACATTCCAATGCAGTCTGTAATCACTATTTTTTGCGGCAAATTTTTACTTTTGTGTTTTTTTATTTATTTTCCTAACTTATTCTCAATATTATTGAATTCATATCATCATTAAGGAAGCGTAATTTTCATATTTACGGAATAAATGCGATAAAAGTGAAATCAGCCGATGTAGATGAATAAATACGAAAATTTTGATTTTTATAACTTTTCCTCAAAATTTCGAAGATTTACAATTTTAAGCGAAAATAGGTTGTGATTTTGCTGAGCAAAATGCTTTTGAATTCTAACTCGTGAATTAAGAGTTCAGTTGCCTTCCGTTTCTGAGTTCTCACCGAAAATTATAGATGTTATTGACTATTTATAGAAGGACCAAACTATATATCCATTTGTATATATTTGTGTTTATTGCATTTTTAATTGGGTTGCTGCATTTTTGAAATATATGGCATCCATATTTTTATGGGCATCTTTTTCTCAGCCACCTCGTTGGGCATTTTGCCTGTTGTGGCATTGTATTTGTATTATTTGTATTCGCGCACGTTTTGCGCATCAAGTTAATTTTCTCATGAACGCAAAAGTCAGCCATTTTTTTCGAAAAGACAGAAAAAAGTTTGACAGCAGCAGAAGAGTTTAAATACATTTTCAGCTGAAAAATCAGTGAAAGCATCAGTGAAAAAAAAACACTTATCCGATTACTGATTGTTTGAATTAGAGATTGCTGTTGATAATATTGAAATTTCTTTCGATCTTGCAAGGAATGTAATGTTCGGATCGTCCGGTGAAAATGGGGAAAAAAATTTCATCGTCGAATCGTCTTTGTAGTTTGTATTCTAATGTGAAAATTGTGTGAACAAAAATGCTTTAGGAATTTTTGACTGGGTGAAGTGAATGTAACAGTTTTAGATGAAGTGAATAATGTGTTCAGAGACCTTTCAGAGCCCCACAGCCTCTAAAAAATGTTTAAAAGTGTATACCCAGAACCCCAACGAATTCCATCGGTTACATGGAAATTTCGCCCTGAGGCATCTGGTGCCAGTTTCGTATCAGAAAAGCTATGGTGGTATTTAATAAAAGTGATCGTGGCCGATTAGAAACTTTACAGGCTGTGTGTTCGAAACCAGGTGTTTTTTTTTAAGTGTAGCTGCTTGCAGCGATTTCCAGCGGGTGCGGCAAGTAGCATACATGCATTTCGCTGCATTTCTAAAAGGAAAAACGAAATTTAAAAGATTAAATTACGTTAATTTAAACAGAGAAATAAGAAGAAAAATGACATTACACATAAATCAGGAATATTTTAAAAAAGGAAAAGCACAAATTCGTCTCCCCCAGAATGAAATTTCATCTTTAAACGCGTTTTTCTCAAAATGTGTTTTTTGACCATGACTATGAAATTTGATGGGAATGTGTTCCTGTGCTAAGTGCATATAATGGACCAAAATGATGTTGATACACTCACATTTAAAAATTTTATAAAATTTGCAATTTTTTTTAAAAATTCGTGAAAATTGAATTTTTAAAATTTTAAAACAAATTCCAAATCGCTGCTCACATCTTCAGTCGCTTAACATATCTTCAAAAGGCTGCTTCATTCTATTCAGCAGTTAGTTCTGAAGCCAAAATTAACTGCAATTAACGCCAATTTTTCTTATTAGAAATATGTATAAATGTAGATGAAATCATGCGCAGTGAGGGTATGCGTTAAAAATTTCGACAATATTTTTCTCAATTTTATTTCAAATCGGAAAAAAAAAACCAGAAAAAGTTTTCAAAATTTGAAGCAATGACAGTGAAGTATGGAAAACCTTCAAGGTATTGAAGATATGGTATTTTTTCGGCCTGAAATTTACTGAGAATATATTTATCCGGGTTTAATTCCCGGCGGAGACAAATCACTTCTCTTTCCATATATCAGTTTCGGTATAACATCCAGAAAATTCAATTTCTCTTTCAAAGTATGTGTAAAGATTTGAAAAAAATAATAATGTTACCTATATGCATTTTAACGGAATTTTGAACTAATGTTAATTCTTAGCCAATTTTCCCATGTTCAACAGTCCTGTGCCCCCATAACAGTAAATAACTTGTATAATTATTTGCACAATTTCGCAGTACATCTGTCTTTTATGAATAGTTTTGTTTTTGATTGAGATCTAACTGAAGTTTCAAACAATAAAACATTTCTATTCTCACAGCGCATTCAATTAACTACTGGCTTTGCACGTTAAATATTAATCTCTCCGTATCCAAATATTATCATGAATAACATTGAAAGGATGACAGGGCATTTTAATCTCGTCAGCTTACAACACACATAACATATATTCACTAATTACGTAAATAAATTCCCATGAAACCAATGATAACAGATGTAAATAATAGATACATCCGGTATACGGTAATGTACCTCCCTTAATTCAGAAATTGATATGATATTGTCATCTATGGAATTTACTTAAGGGGTCGAAAAACTAATCTAATAATTAATATGAAAACATGCTGCATATACCTTGTGTTCTTTTTCTTCTCTATCTTCCTTACCTTAACCATCCCCGATGTAAGCATTTCGATTAAGGTGAGTATCCATTGGATAGAAAACAAAATTGGATACTAATCTAGTTTTGTTTTCTAAAGACATCTTCTAACGATAATAACTAATTACTGCTCCTAAGTTCTCGAAGAGTTACGTTTCGTGAGTTCACTTGAGACTTCTAATTAAAAAAACACTTATCTAGTAATATTACCTCATTACATGTAATAATTTCCAGAATATGAACAACATATAATATGCCGCAGAAGTCCTAAACATTTACACGAATAATTATTCAATTAGCGTTACATGAGAAAAATTTTGTGCTCTGATGGCGAAATGTCATAAGCAGGGAACGGATGTTGATCACATTTGCATTTTTTTGCATAATTATGTTTTCTTATGGTAAAGTGTCACGAATTATTCAATCAACAATCTCTTTAATGGTTCTTATCCTCAAATTCTTATAAAAATATTTATTACATCATAACTCATAAAATAATATGATATATCATTTTATGTATTATATATCGAATAATAAAATATGAGATCACACACTTTCTTGAAATATTTAGAAAAGTTTCACGAATAAGATTTTGAATTTCGTTATAAAGGGGTATTATTGTACATTGTGCGAATGAAATATTGGAATGAACAGCCGTGCCCTATGAGTTTCAAACAATGACCATCACGCATCGCTGCCTTATAGAGATAGTCAAATACAGTAATATCTATTTAATAAAACACATAACTGAGAAGCTTCATCAAGCAGACTTGTGCAAGCTTCATTTTTTTCCTGTTTTTTGTCAAATTACTTGAAAAAAATCAATTCATAATAGTCATAAAAAACGATTATTTATAATTAAAGCATTAGTTTTTATTATCAGTTCCTAATATTTACTCCATGTTCTTTTTCCCGATGCATAACGTTTAGATAATCAAGTGAGGATTAATTAGTTAAACTAGTTTTAGAACTTCAGTTACTGAAGAAAAGTGAAAACATTCAAATAGAGAGTTCTCTTTGAACATAGCAGTAATTAAAAATGAGTACCAATACATAGAGAGAAATAAGACAAATATACCACGTCTATAGTATTTTTATGAGTGTTTTACCTACGGAATGCATGCATTTTTGCTTATTTCCTCTTTATTAATTCAAATATTTGCAAGGGTTTTTACCCCGTCCTGTAAGAAGTTTGAAATATCATCGCTACATTTCCTTGATCTATTGACTGGTTTTCATAATTAAATCTTGTGCTCAAACACGACATTTTTTGTAGTGTAAACACATCCGAAGAAAACGTCATTTAAATATTCCATAAGCATCTGGTGCGTAGGAGGAAAGATGATTGAAAGAAGGTGTTGAGGTAAAAAGCGAGTCATTTTTTGCTCCACATTTTAGAAATTCTGATCCCAGAAGCAGTTTCTGATAATTATTCAACATCTTTCTTTCATTCGTACAACTTTTATCTCACAAAGTCTTTGTAAAATTTGAAACTTTCTCCCTTGAACAGAACTGGAATCTGCCTGTTCTTTTTAAGAGATTGAAAGAAAAAAATAGATTAAGTGAATACTGAAGTAAAACTTTCACGAACAACGACGAAGAATCTCACGAGTTTCAGACGCAAGGGAAAAAGACCTAAATGAGAAAAATGAGGAGAAAATAATAAAAGCGAATAAAAACATTTTTGAACTTTTTCGACGAATTAATTTAAAACGACGGGTTTGTGTAATTTTCTCCACAAATCCTTCGTTTGATTTTTAGAAAAACTGAAAGTCAGTAAATATGTAAATATTCTAGCACAAATTAATGAAAAATTCAACCGTCAACGTAATTAATCAGAATATTTTAGTAGATTTGCAGTAGAATCCCACTGGGGTGAAAATTATTAGTAATAAAAAAAAATTATTATAGCTACTGTACATCTCACAAAGACTATTGAATTCTGAAGAAACTGAATTCTTCAGTATAGCTGAATATCATAGGAATCGGCCAGTATGGACAATTAAAAAAAAAAAAAATTACTAAAACGGGAATGTGCAAACTAATGACGTGATGCTATTCCTGATTATTGTTTCCGCTACCTCGTCAAAATAAACAATAATAATAATTGATGGAGGATCCTGTAAAAGCCCTAGATACCTCAGAAATCAGATTTTCAACAGTTTTCTTGAATTTGTCTCTATTACATGGTAGATGTTCATTCAAATATTTTTAGCCGTAATATCAGTGAGGATTTCTTTCCAAGAATTTAGTTTTATTCTTTCAGTGTAGCATTATATCTATGTTGGATTTTCTCGTCGTTTCCTCTATAATTATTCGGCCATACAATATATACATAGAGAAAAGCTTCTTCGTCCCATTATTCTTAAAGAATTGCTCTTGTAGATGTTTGACCAGGGGTGAATTTCACACCAAAATAAATACCAGATAACCACCAACATACCACAGCACTTTGGTGTTTGGCCAATAATTACATACTTTGGAGAAAATGCATGATGGATCACGTCGTCGGTCGGGGCGAAAACATATTCAGATACTTTAAAAAACGATTTTTTTTTTCTCTCCCAGTGTGGAACAAAAAATTTTTGAGTCATTAAAGAATGACTCTGAGAACTTTGGTTCTCTCTGTATTCACCTAGAAATTCCATTAAGTTTGCCCATATTTCGTGCTCTTTGACGGAAATACCGACTATGTGGTTCTTGAAAAACATGGATTCATATAAACGGGTGGAAAAAAAAATATATGGCACACGGTGAAACTAATCTTGAACATGTGTGTGTTAGGGATGTTTCTTTTCCTTTTATTTGCAACTCAACATTTTCTCAAAAAGGGATTTCTCTCTCTCTGACTTCCTCATTAAAACATGGCGACAAGAAACAGCCTACTCCAAGTGCCTCTTGAAATAACGATTACTGAATTGGAATTTAAATGTTGATTATATAATTTATTTTTTCCTCTACAAGCAACAAACACTTAACGATAAACACTTGGCAGAGTCTCCCAGACATGAATTCTTAGAGGATTCTCGAGTGACTACGGCAGAAAATATTAAACAGAAGTTGTGTCAAAAGATTTTGCCATACCGAAGAGCGCAATATTGATGCAGTTTCTTTTATATTCTGGTATCCTTCAAAAGCTTACAAAAGTGTGACAATGTTGTATATTTCAATATTATAATTTTTGAAATTGTGATTTTATTTCCTAAAACTTAATTAATTAATATCAATTTCAAAGATATCATGTTCCTATTCGTACCACCATTTGAATTCAAACTTTTAGGAGTTTCTCAAGCAATGTTATACAGAAAAGTAATAGTGAAAAATAAAATAAGTTCTGTTTTCACCTAGATTTTGAGAGGTATTTTCTTCAGTGGTGAAAAATAACTTCAAATTATGCTGCATATTTACGGTTTTCTATATTCATATTTTACACATTGTTTGTTTTTTTTGAAGCATTATTATTGGCTCATATTCTCTTTTATGCATCACTTCCTGTGATCATCACCATGCACATAGTTTTGAATACAATCAAGTAAATTCCATTGGCTTATTATACGGCAGCTTTCATGCGCTATTAAAATGCAACTGCTGGATGGAGAGCAACACGATATGAACAAAATTAATGAAGGAAAATTTCAGAATTAATGAAATAAAATTAATGAGGGACAATTCAAGAATTGATGAAACAAAATTAATGAAGGGAAATTCCAGAATTAATGAAACAAAATTAAACAAAATTAATGAAGGAAATTTCCAGAATTTATGAAATAAAATTAATGAAGGAAAATTCAAGAATTGATGAAAGAGGGAATTATTCCAGCATTGACTAATGAAAGAAATTTTTCCAGTATTAATGAAAGAAATAATTTAATCTTTTTTCACCTTTAGAAAAGTTCTCCATCTTTTTTTTAATCTTTAAACGCAATATTTAGAGACCGAACTGTACATTCCTATGGGCCAATTGCCAGGCGGGAGCTTTGTTTCCACTAAGTCACGTGGTTCCTTGCATTTGATGTCGCTGCCGTCGCGGTGTCTGGATGTAAGGGCTGGCTGCTCTCTCCAGTAATGTAAGCTCCATGAAAGCCTCATAATCTCTGTCGTCTGCTTCTCTCCAGGTTACTTGTTTTGGACTACTCCTTGTGTCCTTAAAGAATAACCGAACTGGCAGTTCGAACCGCCAGTTCTGTTTGTGAGCTTGACTTATAGGGAACCGAACAAACCGTCTGTCGTCTGCTCATTAAGAGGTTCTTTGTTTTGGACGTCTCCTCATGCTCAATTAAAATAACCGAACTTTTGGTTTAAATTCCCAGTTCAGTTTATGAGCTTCGTTTATGAGGAACTGAACGGAATAAAGAATATAGTTTTTTTAATTGAACTTCATCATCACCACATGAGTCACTTCTAAATTTAACATTAGATGGCAGCACATTACTATAGAGTGTAGTGTGGAAATTCACTTCTTACGATCTTACCTGTCTGACATTTCGCCTGCCCTGACCGCATGAGAGAACATATGAATGATGGTACAAGTGACCACGTGAGTGACCGTATGAGTAGCCAAGTGAGCTGGACATTTATCCGTGACGATTAACCTGCCCTGACCGTGTGAATGATGGTGTGAGTGATCAAGTAAGTTGGAAATTTAACCTCCGATGGTATTTTACCTGCCCTGACCGTGTGAGTGACTCTATGAGTGATCAAGTGAACTGGAAATTTACTCCCTTCATATTTCACCTGCCCTGACCGTATGATTGATGGTATGAATGACCATGTAAGTGACCGTATGAGTGATAAAGGGAGCTGTACATCTACTTGTGACACTTTGCCTGCCCTAACCAAGTGAGTGATCAAGTGAGTTGAACATATACTTCATGACATTTCATCTGCCCTGACCGTATGAGCAATGGTATAAGTGACTGTATAGTGAATATATTAATGATTGTATGAGTGCTCGTATGGTGAATATATGAATAATTGTATGAGTGACCGCAAGAAACTTATTTTATATCGGTAGACATTTACCGATTGGCATTTCACCTGCCCTGACCGTATGAGTGCCCGTAGAAAAAAACATACTGACGGAGATTTTCAGTGAGACTTTGAGGAAAATATTGTTATAATGGTTTTTCAAAATGCCTTTGAGATATACCGTGATAAAGGATTCACCGTAATTAAAGATGTCGCTGTATCCACTAGCGGATTAACCCCGTACCGTTGAACACCTAAAACTTTTTTTAGTTTTTTTGCTGTTGTAGAAATATTTTAATTTTAGAATTTTGAATATGAGAAGTTTAGTTACGTATCAGAAAATTTCAAAATAGTTTTACTCTCGAAATATTGTTTGAGTCAGTGTTCCTTAACTTTCTGAAAACAAGGACCAGTAAAATGTTTGAAACACTTTGACGGACCACTCGTGTCCCGTATTACGGGACATACCTGTAATTTTCGTTGTTCCGATTTTTTTTTCATTTTCCCGTTTTTTCACTATACTCATTTGAATTTGTAATAATTACCAAAGTAGGAAAAATAATTATAAACATTCATCTCACATATGTCAGGTTTAACGTTTATTTCGCAACTTTTCAGCAAATTTTTATTACGATCGGTGATTGTGCCTATTTTTGGCAATGCTTTTTGACGACGATTGTCTCGTATTTTACGGATACAAATACAAATACAACGCCACAACAGGCAAAATGCCCAACGAGGTGGCTGAGAAAAAGATGCCCATAAAAATATGGATGTCATATATTTCAAAAATATAGCAACCCAATTAAAAATTCAATTAATAAAAATTGTAAACAATATATACACGTGATAAAATATTATACAACGCCCATAAAGAATACTTATGGTTGTCTTATTATAAGTATGGATAAGCTTCTCGATTTACCCCAACATGTTTATCGCATTTCTTTTTAAACGTGTCAATGGTGTTGTAATTTACTACCTCCGGGGGTAAGCTATTCCATTCATTAACCACCCTATTATAGAAAAATTCCCTGCGACACCATAACCTTGTAGTATGCACTCTAACAGGTCACAATAAGGGGGAAAAATTAAAATATTCAATATTTTAAAAAAAGTCGTTGGTACACAAAAAACATATAACACATAGAATACATATAAGACATATAGATAACACATACGGATACAAGAATAAGTACAATATACCAGTGGCAAAGTAGATAAAGTGGGATATAATAAGATGACTTATACACAGAACAATAAAAATAGAAATGCACAGTATATATAAGTATATATTTTTTCGAATCTATCTCCTCTATTTTCTATAATTCAATTCCATTTTTTTTTTATTCCTTTTTTTTTCCTTTTTTCTCGAAAACATTTATAACAAAATAATAATAGAAAACATAATTTTCTTTATCAGTAGAGTGTCCAGTCAGCGTGAAATACCCTTTCTGGCCTATGGTACATTGTTCTCTCTAATGGGTCGTAATCCACTATCTCATCGAGATGGCCATATTCAGAGTTCTCTAGTTTTTCTCATAGTGGGTTGTAGACAGCTCCTTGATGAAGTCCAGTATAAGGGGGTATACCTAGGTCTTTCCTGATGTCAGCTCCCCTATAAATTTAGGTGCCCTCACAAGAGACCTTAGGATCTTGTTTTACTGAGATTGTAGATTTTGCATGTTTGCTATGACTTGCGTAAGCACAGACCGGGGCTGCATATGTCATAATTGGTCGAAGTATAGATTTATATAGTAGGACTTTATTCTTTAAGGAGAGACGAGCTTGAGGAAATGTCATTTTGGAGGGCATGCCTAGGGCATGGGTGGCCTTGTTCCTGACATAGTCAATCTGCCGACCAAAAGTCATTGGCCGGTCCAGAATACAGCCTAGGTATTTTACTTTTCTCACCGGTTCCACGGCCGCTCCACCGATATAGATGGGAGCGTTTCCTGGGTCCGTTTTTCTGGTGAACCAAATAAATTGGCACTTGCTGTGGTTCAGCTCAATGGCGTTGATGCCACACGAATTCTCGATGGCCTCGACGATTTCTTGAAGATTTTCATGGCATTTTTTAGATTTCCTATGATTAGTGAGTATGATGGCATCGTCAGCAAAAAGTGCTACGATTCCTACCAGAGGTGCAGGAATGTCATTGATATATTATAGATGGCTGAAGCAGAAAGATGAAAGCATCATGAATGACTTTCAAGAAGATTTGTAGAAAATATATAAAATTTATAATATATTATTTCATAAGTCACATTAACAAATTATTTGAATTTCGTGAATGAGAGAATAAAATTATTTCTTTGATTTTTTTTCCAGTTACATTAATAGGTTCAGAAAAATTTCCAATCAAATATCAAACGTAGTGACAAAAAACATTTGCAGCGCCATCTGCACTGCAAAACATTTTGCATTTTTCACATTTATTCCTGATCAAATCGTTATACATATCATAAATCAGAATTCCTGTATTTCTTAAGGGGAAAAACAACCTAGATGTGTTTTTTGTTTAGTTTGCGTTATTTAGTTTTGTATTACGGCTGATTGAGGTATTGCACACGCAAGTCGTTGAGCGAAGTTTAACAAACCGATTCACGAGACGTTTAAACTCAATAAAAACCTCCTCAATCGCGCATTTTTTAAATAACAAATTATGAAAATTCCACGTGAATTTTTTTAAGAATTTGCCGTAAGATATATTTTCACATGAAGTAATATACGAGACGCATTATATCCGTGTCCACAATGTTGCCAAATAATCGAATGAGAATTATAAAATTTATTATTGGATTGTAGAATCTAAATTTTTCGGAATTTCATGAATTACTATAAAAAAAAGTGTGACATGTCCGCCAATTATGGTGCAAGATTTTTCATTGAAGGAGAAAGTATCGTAAATAGTTGAAAAAATATTTTGTTGAAAAAAAGAAAATGCCGCTCTAAGGGGCGTGCAACATGAGCAGGGGCACCGGTCCCCCCACTTACGGTGATAATGCTTTTTTCACGAACTCTGTCATCACAATTCTGGAATTCCGAATCGTCATAAATTGCTGGGAATTCTTAATTATCATCAGTTATGCAGCTATGAATTTCCATGTTACAGAACTCTGAATTTCCATCTAAGGAGAAGTAATTCTGGAATTTTCTGTATGTCAAATAATTCTGGAAGTAAATAATTCTGGAATTTTTTCTGCTTTTTCATCTGGAAATGAATCGTATATTCTGGAATCCTACATTTCCATCTATAAATATTTTTCATAAATTCTGAATTTTCACCGATTTTGGAATTCAACATTTTCATCTAGGTATAAATAATTCTGAAATTTTTTCTTCATTATCATCAAGAACTATTTCTATCATAAATTCTGAATTTAAATCAAAATTCTGGAATTTTTTCTTACATTAATTCTGAACTTTCATCAATTTTGCAATTCCGCATTTTCATCAATTTTACAATTCTGCATTTTCATCAATTTCACAATTCTGCATTTTCATCAATTTTGCAATTCTGCATTTAGAAATAAATAATTCTAGAGTTCTACATTTTTATCTAGAAAGAAATAATTCTGGAATTTTCTGCACTTTCGTCGAAAAGCACCATTTATAGCATATTTTTGCTGATTTTATTCAAAAATACGGGAGTTTCATTATTTGCTCTCTTTGATGGGGATAGATGACAGCACGTTTCAAAAACACTGAGAGTCATTATATAAAAAAAATAAGGATCTATGCTTATGCCAATAACATTACTTCTGCGAAGAACTTGAAATTTCCTAGTTTGATGAGCATCTGCTCAAGTTTCGAAAAAGTTCGAAACGATCTGCAATCATTTGCAAGTGTAGTTTTTGTCAATACAGTCGAATCCCGTTATTACGAACTCCAAGAGACCGGAGAAATCGTTTCGTGATAACGGAATTTCGCTATAAAGGAATTCCAGATTTTTAAATTGTTCCTACGCGAACTTATCTGAAGGATATTTAAAAGAAAAAAGTTTTGGTCGAAACGAGATTTTCGTTAATAACGGTACTCGTTAAAACGGGAATCAACTGTATCTAAATGTTCTGGGATTTATTTTTCGTAGGAATGATAAACAATTCTAACCGAGTAACGAAGAAGTGGGAGTAATTGGAAAACGAAACATGTTTTCATTACGTTTGTCAAATATTTTCTAGTCATTATTCGAATTACTTATTTAATTGAAGCTATTTCATTGGTGACTAATTCAGTGGTTCCCAACCTTTTCTTGGCTCCCTCTTTAGTCTATAATTTCTATGAGACCGAGCCCCATTTATTTTATTGCCCTGGAGTGGCCGCGGAACCCCTGGCAAATGCACAAGGTACCCTAAGATCGTCTAAGCACAGGCTGAGAACTCCTGCTTTATTTTCGTGTGTGTGTGTGATTCCAGATAACGGCATAAAGTTTATTAATTTGGAGAAACACACACGGTACGTTAGACATGTAAAAAGAAACTAGAATACACCAACACATAGAAAATGACATCTTGACTCTGCAAGAAACGAAAGCCCTCTCTCTCAAAACAGAAAAATAGAGGTAAAGAAAAGGCGCGCTCAAGAAAACGATGTGTTGGCAGATTTATTATATTGTAATGCCAACACCTATACGCACTCTTGCCGACAGCACCGCTACAAGTAATCATGCAGAATATTGCCAACGGATAGGGGCGCCGAAACGTTGTCTCACATGGGTGAGAATTTCCTCTCGACCTGCCTCAGTCAAATGCACTTCCTAGTTCTTCATTCAAAATCCAATTACAAGTTTTGAGAGTTGTTTAGGTCTTGGTTCCCACACACACACACGATGATCATCTATATTTATACAATTGAAAAACACGAAATTTCCGTAGTTTGGATGTTAATAATGGCGTAATTATGCTTCATGGACATGAAACGCTTTTTAAGGAATCGTAGTCCATCTTTGAGCAAAGAACAGGTTTGCCCCTCTGACTGATGTCTGAAAAAAAGCAGGATAGGGACCATTGATTGACTATAATGATAATAACGACGTCACGCTTTTGCTCGAAGATGGCGGATTAGCCAGCCTAGTATATCAAGAAGCTCTACACAACGATATGGAATTATTGAATATACAACAATTGACAACTGAAAGTGATGTCTACCGCTTTATTGCTCAGTAATTAGGACTGCAAAAAAGGGATTCATTCGAGATTCAGCGTATGCTGTCACACAGTATACCCTGAAAGTCCTTGATAAAAAGTACCAGGTTCAGCGAATCCACTGTGTTTGAGAAATAGTGTGACGTCAATATTATCGCTAGAGCCAATCGTTGTCCTTTATACTACGCATAGCCAAACAGGGGGTATGATATTCTGCTTGCGAACCGTTGATCCTAGAGGTATATTTCCAATCGGAAAAGTTTCCAATTAAAGTGTAGCACTTAGATATGCCACTCACGTTTGAATGATTTGTATATGGTGTGTGAAAAATTTAATATGGTTTGGGACACACAGTCCCCGTGTGTCCCAAAACCCGATTAAAATGTTCTTGGGTTCTTGAGAGCAGGGTGTACATGTACAAAGCTCATTTTTTTAAAAATTATACAACCCCTTAAAACATGAATGTCATATCTGAGTACTATACGTTGTTTGGGAACTTTTTTAATTGAAAGTATACCTCTATAGGATCAACGGTTCGCCTGTAAAATGTCATAACCCCTGTTTGCTATGCACCCTGTACAATAAAATCAACTGTCGTAATCATCAATGAAGTTTTTTGCATTTGATTATACGTATAACTTTGGGTTTTCTTCATGGGAATGTTGCAATCACTTCGTGTTGCTGGCCTGCCTGTTAGTTGCACATTATCACTTCACGTATCAGGTTTGTTGATTGTTTTATTTGTGGCGGCATCTATATTTAGTCAAATAAAAACAAAAATGACATGATGATGAATATGAAGTTGTACAATTGTCATCAATCATCCAAATTTGAATGCACTGGGTGAGGAACGGTCGAATAAATATTATTGATCAGTATGAAAATATTTTTGAATAATAACTTCAAAAATTCCAATGTTTGTTAAGGTGTTAAAACGTAAGTTCACATACCAAATTGCAACGATTTTGTCAATTAGTAAATGTTGTGATTGTTCCCCTTCAGGGTCCGTGTAAGTGAAAATTGCATTGTTCATCTTCAGCAGTCAATTTATCGAATTTCTCATGGATTAAAGAGAAACTGATAAAAAAGACTGCTTGAACGAATATTTTACACAACTTTTCTCATCATAAGCCAACGATTGACGGACTAATAACTGATTAACGTAAGGGCGTACGCATAACTGACGCTTGAGGGAGGGTATCTGAGTTTATCACTTCCAGATAATTTCAAGTAACTTATCTCAAAAAGTTTTAAATTAACGGAAATTGAGAAGATATTTTATTTCTATAAAAAAAATTTCAATTTTTATACAAAAAGTAGTTTTAATTTTTTTATCGTCTTCGGATGATGACACGGTTCCCCCCCCCCCCCCCCATGCGTTTCATCTCTCTTCATACGCCTCTGGCCATTTACGGTAACACACCCAACCTACCTTTTTTGTTGTAGTTGTAGCACATGCACCTCTGAACATTCATCTGAATAATTTCTAATTAATTGGTGTGCGGGAGTCTACAATGAAGTCGAAACCCAACAGATGGCAGCACGGGTGCAGACTGATGATCACGCTGGGGGGGGGGGGGGAGTTTCTCTCTTAACCAGAACACACATTATCGTCCACCAATGCTCTTCGCCATGTGGCTTCGATGCAGACGGGTTTCAAGTTCTTGATGTGAAAATGTTAAATAAATAAATAACTATTTTCGTTACAGTTGCAGACGTGCTTCAGCTCGTGTTATTATCAGCTCGTACGTATATACATCCAAGGGATGGTTTGAAGACATGCTTCCTTGTACGCAAGGGGCGTAGCTAGCCATTCATTTACCCTGTGCAAGAATTTGAATTTAGACCCAGAATGGGCCCCTCCCCCTTACAATTGGGCCCTGTGCGGGTGCGCCTGTTGCACGTGCCTAGTTACGGTATTATGCATCGCGAGCGCCAACGCATTCCATGTGCGTACGGATAGATGTGGTACTAATGCATTTATGATATCACAGCGTGTAGCAAAACGCACGCAAATTTCAGCAAAGCAAGTGCAGAAATGCCAATATCTAGGCCGAGGACTGAAAAGGTTATGTGTAATGCATTCTTGCTGTAGACGTTGTAAAACAATGAACCACGAATGGAAACCTGCCATTCGAGTATTTAAAAAGAAAAATGAAAGTACACTGCTGGCCACCGTAAATGCAACACCCTGAAGGAAGCATGCAAATAATATGAAATTTACAACATGCATTAGCGGAGGCGAGATATGCAAATGATTAGAATTTCAGCGCATACGCACATCACGCGCGCCTGTGGCGCCACTTCAAAGCGCTATTTAAGGCTTGGAGATTTCGACGATTTGAAGTACGGCAATTGTGTTTTTCTTGTGGTTTTTTAAAAAAAACGATCATCTTTTGATCAAGTATCCGAGTTCGACAGAGGAAGGATAGTGGCCTACCGAGATTGTGGATTATCTTTCAGGGAAATCGGTAGTCGTGTTGGACGAAACCAAACAACTGTAATGCGGATATGTGATCGTTGGATGCAGGAGGGTACGACGGACCGACGTGTTCGATCGCATCCACCTCAGTGCACCACTTCACGTGATGACAGGCGTATTGTGCGTATGGCAGTGACGGACCGCTCAGTCACATCACGAACCATAGCACAGCACATTCAGTCTGTACGGCATCATCCAGTGTCTGCGCGTACCATTCGACGCCGTTTACAGCAGAGTGGTCTGTCCGCAAGACGTCCATTGCTTCGTCTACCCTTGACGCAGAACCACAGACGTCTCCGCCGCCAATGGTGCGATGAAAGAAGGATGTGGACGGCACAATGGAATGAAATTGTCTTTACTGACGAGTCACGCTTCTGTCTGCAACACCACGATGGTCGGATTCGAGTCTGGAGACACCGTGGAGAGAGGATGCTGAACAGCTGCGTTATGCACCGCCACACTGGTCCTGCACCGGGTATTATGGTATGGGGCGGTATTGGATATCACTCTCGCACTCCTCTAGTACGCATTGCCGGTACTTTGAAAAGCCAGCGCTACATCTCCGAGGTGTTGGAGCCAGTTGTCCTTCCTTACCTTCAGGGCTTGCCCACAGCCATATTTCAACAGGATAATGCGCGACCACACGTGGCACGCATTGTCCAAAGGTTCTTCGTCAATCGCCAGATTGAATTGCTTCCCTGACCAGCTCGCTCTCCGGATCTTTCGCCGATAGAAAACATGTGGTCCATGGTTGCTCAACGATTGACCCAGATTACATCCGCAGCTGCCACACCAGATCAACTTTGGCAACGCGTGGAAGCTGCTTCGTCTGCTGTACCCCAAGAACACATCCAAAGTCTCTTTGAATCAATGCCGAGGCGTGTGGCAGCGGTGATCTCCAACAATGGCGGCTACTCTGGCTACTGATTTTGGCAGGAACCACACTTCACAGAAGTCTATAAATTTAATCATTTGATGCTTGGTCAACATGTTATCTACAAAATAAATATTGTTGCGATATCTCTTGTCTTTCTTGGTGTTGCAATTTGGGTGGTCAGCAGTGTATTTAGTTTTTAATGTATGTTACGGTTAAATGTGACAAATCGGTTATTATACATAATTCGTTATTATGCATGCTTACCAGTCTTGGTAAGTTTGATAGATTTATCACTTTAACCTTCCAATATGCATAATACCCAAGCGTCGTTGGCGAATTTGATAAATACTAAAAAAAATTTCACTTTTACGGGAGATCATGCGTAGTTTGATAATAATATAATAATAGTAATTTGATAAATACTAGAAATTTATCGTTTTTATCTGTGATTCTGTATAATACCCTAGGGCAATTGTTGAATTTGATAGTTTTGCCCATTACTCTAAGGCCGGTACTACACTATAAAAGTTTGATAAAATCTCTTGTATAAAACTCAAAAAATTCAACCAATAAAGTTCATAGGTTACATTCGAGCAAATGAAACTGATCATCTTATTGGTGGCATTTTACAAGTTTTATAAAATTACTTTTATCAAACTTTTATAGTGTAATCCCGGTCTAACACCAAGTAGTGTAACACTAGTTGTGGATCATGTAACTATGAAGAAATATTCTGTGGAAATTTCCCAGCGTTTGCAACAGCGTCGGGAACGAAAGGCTTAGTAGCTGTTACCATTTTGCCGAATCCCTGTACGTGAGAAATTATAGTAAACCAATAAAGGTCATATCTAAACATTTGAGGCTGGTCCTGTCTGCGATACTCTTTCTAAGAAAAGGAGCAGAGGAGATCTCGCAGGGATATGGACAGGAGCTCAACATGCAGTTATTGGAAAATAACACATGAGAGTTCAAATCTGAGCAGAGAGTTGATACTCACCATGAGTTCAGGTGTTTAGTATAATTAAGAAAATTTATCAAGTTGTAAATGCTGGCTGCATTTACTACTTCACTTAGTGTCACCTGATGATCACCAAAGTAGTTCGCTCTCGGGACAGAGAAGGCGGGACATCGTCCCACACAGTGTAGTGCAGTTTCGTCTTCATCTCCACACACAGGACAAATAGGTGAATTTGCATAGCCACAATTGTGTATGCGTTTCGCTAGGTTAGCATGACCAGTGATGGTCTGTATAACCTGTCGAATCTGTTTTCCGTTCAGTGAGATAAGATTTTTTTCAATATTCGGTTGCGTTCCCAAGGCCAGTTTGGCCTGTATGCAGTCCTGCCTCAGTTCCATTGTCGATAATGTTTATTTTCTATCCATTGTGTTTGACATCTCCTTTTATGATTGGCATCGAAACAGGATAGAAAGGTTCAGGTCCAGATAGTTTCAGGTTCGCTGCCTCTTTGGCTATCTGGTCTGCAAGTTAATTTCCCTGGAAATTTACATGTCCGGGAACCCAGTAAAGGTTTATGTTGTTGCCTAATGCTGCGAAGTTATTCAGCATGTTAGTGCAGTATTTGACGCACAGTTGAAACTTGGGGAAGTTATCAAGAGCCATTAGTGCTGCTTGGCTATCAGAGAAGATAACAATTTGTTTATACAAATACAAATACAACGCCACAACAGGCAAAATGCCCAACGAGGTGGCTGAGAAAAAGATGCCCATAAAAATATGGATGTCATATATTTCAAAAATACAGCAACCCAATTAAAAATGCAATTAACACAAATTTTAAACATGTGTGGAAAACAATTTCGCCTCTGTGACAGACGGAGGGTCCCGAAAGTTTCGCACGTGCCGAAAACAATTTCGCCTCTGTGACGGACGGAAGGACCCAACAGATTTGCTCGTGCCGAAAACAATTTCGCCTCTGTGACGGACGGAAGGACCCAACAGATTTGCTCGTGCCGAAAACTATTTCGCCGCTGAGATGGACGGGGAGTCCCGACAGCTTTACACGTGCCGAAAAAAATTTCGCCTCGCCTCTGTGACAGACGGAGGGTCCCGAAAGTTTCGTACGTGCCGAAAACAATTTCGCCTCTGCAACGGATAGGGGTCCCGACAGTTTCGGAGGGGCCGAAACAATTTCGCCTCTGTGACGGATGGGGGACCTGACAGGCTCGCTCATGCCGAAAACAATATCGCCTCTGACGGATGGAGGGACCCGACAGATTCGCACGTGCCGAAAACTATTTCGCCGCTGAGATGGACGGGGGGGCCCGACAGCTTTACACGTGCCGAAAAAAATTTCGCCTCTGTGACAGACGGAGGGTCCCGGTAGTTTCTCACGTGCCGAAAACAATTTCGCCTCTGCAACGGACGGAGGGTCCCGACAGTTTCGGACGTGCCGAAAACAATTTCGCCCCTGTGACGGACGGAGGGTCCCGAAAACGTCACTCGTGCCGAAAACAATTTCGCCGCTGAGATGGACGGAGGGGCCCGACAGGTTCGCACCTGTGAAAAACCTTTTCAATTTTTTTTTGTTTCTCTTTCTTTCTTAGATGGCTCTGTGACAAACATTTTATTTTTCGTAATATTTTAACACAGTTTATTCCATGGCAACTCAACGAATGAAGGTTACCGACTCGAATTTTTTTCAAATTCTGGCGCATGCACAGATAGTGCCAAGGTATGAAAACACCCAAATTTTCAACGTCCTGCTCAGAGTATTTGTGGAGCTACATGAGTTTGAATTTTGTGGAACCCTTGAAAAACCGAAAAATAATGGTTTTGCTCTTCCCCCCTCCCCCTTGTACAACAACTGCATTGAAGCGATACAGTACTGATGGGTATCTATGAAAACAGTGTATTCTCTGTATATTTCCGAATAAAAGTTATTGTAGCATCAGATAGTAAAATGTGGGAAAATTGTATCACACACACCCTGAACTTGAGCTTCGAAATTTCTGATTTTATCGAAACTCCGCCATTCTTTTGAAGAAAAAAGCTCGAAGAACCAGGGTTTTCAATTTTTCCTCTTGCAACACTAGTATTTGATGAAACTTTCAGTTTGATGAATTTCTTTGTGTCAATTTCCCTTTTTCGAAAATATTTTAGCTCAACCTGTTCAATGTTTCTGACGTAATATTGCGTCGTTAGTTTTATGGAAGAAATACAAACACCATTCTTCCGCATGTCGAGGTGAGTGCATCGTTCAAGACGGTAACGTTGAGAATTATTTTTGTATGAGTAAAATAAAAACATTCTTTTTGTTTTTTTTACTCGAAATCTTCTTTTCCCATTTTTTCCACGATTCCATTTTCATATCTTACCTTGAGGGGTCGTACATTAGAATAATTTCCCAGAGAGAGGATTTAAAATCGACTAGAGTGCATTATCAAATTAGAAATGATATCAAGTATAATATGTAAAGGCTAGAAGTTTACACTATAAAAGCTTTCACTCTTTAGAAAATCAGAATTATTTTATAAAACTTGAAGTTGTGCAACGAAATGCACATAGGGTACTTTCCAGCAAATGCAACCATTAGGCTTGTCGGTTGTTTATTTTTTTCCAGTTTCGTAAATGATATTTTGTCACACTCTTGTAGGACAATCTCGGCCTTAATGAAATTATCGGAAGGTTTCAAGAATATTGTGAGGCGGGGAGGGAAGGGGAGAGACTAAAGGATGAAACCCAGTATCTCTGACCGGGAGGTTAGAAATTACTAAAAATCAACTAATATAATACCTGAACGGCCCCTTAAGACAGCCCTGGTTCCGGTAAAGGTGGCCCCAATATAAATTCAGAATATTTCATTAATTTTGCTTAAAAAAAAATAAAAAAAAACTCTTAAATATGAATTAATGTTTCATGAAATTTTTCTATATTAAGCCCCCCCCCCCCACGTGACTTTCTCCCCCCCCCCCTTATCTAATCTCCTCTCGTTCTTGGGTATAAGGGGCCATTCAAGTATTACGGCTGCATCGATGGGGGGGGGGGGGTTTCCGATTTGCTGACTTTTGATGACATGGGGGGGGGGGGAGTTTGGATAATGCCTACGTCATCAACTACCCTTTATTCATCAACCACCTTTTAAGAAGATATGAAATATTCTTAATGGCATCTTACTCGGTGCCTCAAAAACCTTTCGATAGTTTGGCACATTGATAAGTACCCTACAGATCCACTTTAGTGATCTCTAAATGTTTTGTTGGATCCAAGTGATCTGGAAATGTGTCCGGGCCGCTTAAGTGCTCTGGAACCATGCCACGCATCACTCAAGTAATCCGCAATTATGCCACGGATCACTTAAGTAATCTGGGAACGTCCCGCGGGTAATTTGAGTGATGTAGAACCGCACTGGGGGCAGCTTAAAACTGTGCCACGTGTCACTCAAGGGATCTCTAATTGTGTCACGGATCGCTTAAGTGTTCTGGAACTGTGTCCTGGGTCATTTAAGTGATCTGAAAATGTGCCACTTAGTTCATTTTTACAAAATTAGGTTTGAGGAGGACAGGCCGCATCAAGTAACCCTCCAAGGCCATATTTGGTCCGTGGGCCAAGGCCGTTTATGCGATTTATCATTATACGGCTTAGAGGGTGGGTCGCAATGAAGTTATTAAAGATAAATTTTGAGTTCACAGCCTTCAAATAACATTGAAATTAACAACAGAAATTGACCCACATATAAAGGTATTTTCTTCCGAAATTTAAATTTGAAAAATATTTTTTTGCATTAAAAAAATAAATTTTTGATCGTCGGGGGGAGGGCATGAACCCCCTATGTCCCCCTTCCCCGTATACGTCTCTGATCCCACCAATATGTGTTGGGATTCAGAGGGGCAGAGCTGATGACGAAATTTTGCTTACAAGGGGTAAAAGGGTCTGAGTTTTGCTGACAAGGGGGGGGGGAGTCAAAAATGGCTAAAAATTTGCTTACGTAATACTTGAACGGCCACTAAACCAGTGGTTCCCAGCCTTTTCAGGCCATGACCCACCACCTAAGCATCTCTGAAATCTTGATGTTCGCCGTACTGTCGTCAGTGCCTCTCCCCCCACTAGTGAAACGTCATAAGAGGGTAAAATGTGTTCCAGGAGAAATTTCTTGTTCTTTTTTTTTTTAATGTAAGAACCATTATTGTTTGCTTTCCCCTCCTTGAATTTTAAGCCCCCCCCCATTTTTGTCTACATTCACTCAGTCTGAAACAGTGCTTCATAATAGTGGGGTCCTCGGTGAGAATTCAGGAGGGTCCCGTAAGCTTGGATGAGAAAACAACCAACTCTTTGTTTTTACATTGCTATGCACAGAAAATTATTTTTTTGAAGGAGTTTGTGCGCGTGTGCCCCCTCCATTTTTCTTCATTGAATTGGTATAGGGAATCCGTGAACTTCATCTTACTGGCACAAATTTAGCGCGGGGAACAAAAAACATTAAGAACCCTTAGTCAAACCCCTTCCACTGAAAGAGGAAAATGGGAGAGAGAAGTGAAGTCATCAAGAAATTTTTAAAAAAATTAAAAATTTGAACTGATATAAAAAGATGGAGTTCGGAAGGTTAAAAGCTTTCATAGGAAAAACTCAAATTCTGAGGCAAAGGCCCTGAGCTGAATGAGAGCTTCACAAAAAATATGTACACTTATTTTTTGCATAATAATAACCCTTTCAAGGCGGCCTCCAAGAAAAAGTCTGCCCCAGGGCCCCCGAGAAGGCACGCCACGGTCCTGCTCAAATTGGCTCCACGTTGGGAACCCCCGGATTCCAAGGAACACCAATCAGAGGGCTTGAAATTTCCCGCTCGAGTACCATAGACAGAGAGAGAGAGAGAAAGCAGACGATTTTTTTGCCGTCTGCTTGTCTCTCACAGCAGTATAAACAAATTAGCAACAGCGCCCGGATGTGGAAGATGGTCCGACGACCAATGAGAAGGCTTGAAATTTCCCGCCGAATTCTAGACAGAGAGCTGACAACGGAGCAATTCTACTGCGCAGTTGAATTTCAGGCGTCATCAGTGACGTAACTGCCTCCCGCGCCTCCTGTGTTTCCGAGAGTGCGATTTGTTCTTCCCTTTCTGGTGAGTTTTACAGTTAAGTTTCATGAATTCATTTATTTTGTAAATCAATGACATTTATAGAAAAAAAAAACAATGTTCAAGTCGTCTTTACCGGGCGCGGGGAACAGTGCGAGAATAAAGAAGGACCAGGGCGTCCTCGGGCCCCCGAGAAGCTTTGGGAAGTGTGGCGTCTTTCCATCCCCCAAATGTATTTTGGGCAAAGGGGAATCATCTTCTAAAAATTCGAAAATTGGAACCTACTGGGAAAAATTATTCCAGCATCTAAGTAAAATTTCCGAATTAATGAAAGAAATGCGGTAAACCCCATCCTAACGGACAGCCCTCAGCTGCGGTCACCCCAAAATTTCTTCCGCGAACGATTTTTTTTTTGTTTCGCCGGTGCCCGCAAAAGAGAGATTTCCGTTGCAATTCCAAAATTAATGAAAAAAAAAAGCTCCAGAGAATTTGATGAAAAAATTCAGAACTGTTGAGCAGAATTAGTGAAAGAAATATTTCCAGAAATAATGAAAAAGAAGTAATTCCAGAATTAATGAGAGGAAATAATAAAATAAATGATTTCACGATTATTATGAAAGAAATAATTCCGGAATCAGCAAAAATGAAATAATTCCAAAATTAATGAGAGAAATATTTCCAGAAATAATGAAAGAAATGATTTCACTATTAATGAAAGAAATTATTTCACGATTAATGAAAGAAATTATTTCACTATTAATGAAAAAATGATTTCACTATTAATGAAAAAATGATTTCACTATTAATGAAAGAAATGATTTCACGATTAATGAAAGAAATAATTCCATAAATGAAGAAAATTGAGAATCAATGAAAGAGACAGGAAACTATTTCAAAATTGATGAGAATTCAGAATTACTGAGAGAATCAATTGCAGGATTAGTGACATATTTCAGGAATTCGGGCCTCCCTGATTGATTCGGGGCTTTGGGTCCCTCCGACTCACCACTAGAAACAAAGTAAATTTAATCCTAACGTCTAAAAATTTCGAGTTGAGAAAAGGGTTGATCTGGCGATTATTTCATACGTTTTGTATTTCTTCGCTTCTATTATCATGAGTGCTGGGCATTCTTTAAACGTGGGCTCGGTGCAACGGCACCTGTCGTTCGCACAACCCCCCTGAGAGCAGCTCTGAGACAGTCACCCTTAAATTGTAAAGTGATAATTCAAAGTATTTAGTATTCTTAAGTTAGTTATTAATTAAGTTTTACGTTTTGTAGTTCAAAATCTACCAAGCAAAATGCCGATCTCTAGCGGAACCGAGAAAATGTCTCCTCATCATGAATTTGTGCATTTATTTCCTCTCTGGATTGAAAGCTAAAGAAAGCGACGAACACAAAGATACAAGAACGTATACGAGGTTAGTGTGTTATGTTTCTTCTTTTCGCGAGCATCCGCACTCATAATTTTCATAAACATGTCGAAAGTTGCGGAAAGTATTTAGTTGATGGAACTTTTTTGCGTGCTCAGGACATTACAAATGGAAAAGAAATATTTTTTTCTTTTAAATACTCGATGCCTCTTCTATGTTATTCTAATTAGCATAGCAGTGCCTATTTTGCTCGCATAAGCAAACGAGGCCCTAAAACCATGGATCATATTTTCTGAGCTTCCGCAATTCTTCTTACGAATGTTGGTTTTGTGAAAGTAATCTAATTTTTGCACAATTTTTTGTGTTGAAGAAATACTTCGGGGGGGGGGGGCCCAAAAATTTCATGTTTGAGGTATAATTCAACGGACTCTCCCCACCCTTGTTCAACCATCACCAGTTGACTAATATATAGCTGGTGTTGGTTAAACGAGTAATTCTGAAATTATTACTTTCATCAAATATGAGTTCGCTTTAATTCGAAAATTATTTTTTAAATTAAATTTAAATCTGTTTTTCATTTAAATTCTGGATTAATCTTTTTCATTAAATATGAATTTTCACAAATTTTGAATTAATTTCAATTAAATATCAATTTTCGCTAATTATGAAATTCGTTTCAGTAAATATCAATTTGAATTAAATCTATAATGATATCCTTCATTAAGTATTTGTTCTTATCAAGTCTGGAATATGATTTTTCATTGGATATAAATTTAACGTCAGTTCTGAAATTACTTATTAATTACTTATTACTTATTTCATTAAATATCAATTAAAGTTGATTTTGAAATTTCCTTTAATAAATATCAACTTGCGTGAGTTCTGAAAAGTGATTTCTCTCATTATGTATCCATTATTATTAGTTATGAGTAGAGACCGGATTATATGCAAAAGTATACGTGCATATGCATTTGCATATTTTCGCCTTTTTAGCATTAATTTATTTGTACAATATTGTTGGCCCTTGGGCCTATACAAGAGGATGCGATTGAGAATGACAAAGATATTGTTTGATATTGGATAAAAAACTAGTGATAGAGGGAGATTCAACAATAGAGCATGGGAGTTTGTTCCATTCACCAATGGTATGAGGAAAGAAGCTGTATTTAAAGCAGTCAGTGGAAGCAGAAATTGGTTTTATTTTAAGGGAATGGTCGAGTCTTCTAGAGATGTAGGATGGTTTGGCCAAGACACCAGAAGTATCCATGTTGTACTGACCATGAAAAATTTTATAAAGCAATGTTAATCGAGAGATGAGACGAAGAGTAGAGAGAGGGAGGAGATGAAGTTCATTTTTAAGTTCGGACACAGAAATGAAAGATGACCAGCAGTCGTGAACAAATCGGGCGGATTTATTTTGAATTGATTCAAGTTTGTCTGTATTACTAGAGGTGTAGGGGTCCCAGATTTCAGCGGCGTAGGAGAGGACGGGGGAGATATAAGTTTGGTAACAGAGAAGTCTGATATCCCGAGTAGAGTGTTTAAGATTGCGGCGGAGGAAGAAAAGTTTGCTAAGACACTTCTGGTAAATATAGTCGATGTGTTTGTTCCAACGTAGGTCGGCTGAAATAATGACACCGAGGTATTTGATATGAGAAACTTGGGATAACGGTAAATGATTGATGGAGTACGAGTATTCAAGAGGAAGAAGTTTACGGGTAACTTTCATGTGAACCGTTTTTGAGATATTCATTGGCATTTGCCATAGGGAAGACCAGTCGGCGATGGAAGCCAGGTTATGTTGGAGAAGTTCTTGGTCAGATTGAAGGTGAATGATACGGTAAATACATACGGTGAAAAAATACGGTTATTAATGCATATAAATGCATAAAATCAAAGAATTTTCGGCATAAGTGCATATTTTTGAAGGTTCATTTAAGCTCACTCAATTTTTTTTATAATTTTTCAAATAAATATTGTTCGTAACATCGATTTTTTTCGCGCAGGAGAAATTTAGTGAATTAATATATTAATATTTATAAAACATTTTACGAGTGTTAACCGTTTTATTGTAAGGCTATTTCTAGAGATAAGTCAAAGTGGTAAATTTGGTTTTAGAAAAGATTGTCGAAATTCTTTTGTTACTGGTATTTTCATTCTTGAGCAGCTACAACAAACTGAAAAGTAAAAAGTGCCTGAATAAAAAATATGGAGAAGTTATTTGCATATATGCGGTATATATTTTTTGTAAATGAATACATATGCACGAAGAAATAGAAAAGATTCATTTTAAAAACACATCTTCTGTTTTTTTGCATGGGAATGTTTTTAATGCATATTTTCTCATTTTTTGTGCATATTTCGAAATTTTTGACTTTTTCAAGATTTCTAGTGCATATTCTGGGGTATTTAATGCATATTTTGGGATTTTAAGTGCACTATTTGTATCATAGCATTTTTAAGTAAATATTTTTGCATATTTAGGTGCATATTTGCATATTTTTTTAGCATATTTTACCACTTTTTTAGTGTATATAATCCGGGCTCTAGTTATGAGCTTATTTTGCTCAATGAATGCCAATTCTCATAAGTTTGAAACGATTTCTCTCATTAAATATTATTACTAATTGCGAAATCATTATTTTCATTAAATGTGAATTTTCATCAATTCCGGATATCATTTGCGTTAATTTTGAAGTTTCCTTCATTTACTATCAATTTTGTGTTTATTCATGATCCTGTAAGTTCTAAAATTATTTTAATTAAACGTGAGTTCTTTCATATAAATTGGCATTAATTAAAATATGTTCATCATATCAAATTGCTTCGGGGGGGGGCCTCAAATTGTTAATCTATTTCTATATTTGTTTACATACAGCGAGCGAATATTTGTGCGTTGAAATGAACGAAATATATTTTTACAGCATCAATTACTATTATATAGCTACCGATACACGTTTGTTACAAAGTGTGAGCACATGAAAATATTCGATTAAAGTTCCATTTATCAGTCGATTAATCGATTACATTTTTTCGATCGAACCACTTCAAAATTTCCATCAATTACCAACCCTATTCTTTTTTTCCGATGCTGACATAATCGTTCCAATATTAAATCATATAGAGTCGGCCCCGCTTAATCCTCTTCAATACAGCAGGATACGACTTTTTGGTCTTTGCTCTTGCTTGTCGTTTGCTACAAAGTGCTTGAGCAGTGACGTCCCGCAGTAGCTCCGAGACCACGCCCATCTGAGCCACGGCGGCGAGCACGTTTACAAAGAGATGAAAAAGATGCCCTTACTCAGAGCCGGGCTTAGGAATTTCGCTGCCCCGCCCCCAAAAAAATCATAATTAGCCACTCCTCGGCTTACGAACAGAAGTATTTTGGCCATAGTGGTGAATATTTGATTGTCTGTGTCGATATTTGTCAAACCTTATTCAAACTTACCTTATAAGTCAGTGGTTCTCAAACTTTGGTCACCCGCGGCTTCCTTGCCATGATAACGTTTATTTGCGACTCCCCAAAATAGTTTGGCAAGAAATGCTAATCGTTTAAAAAATAACTTTTCGAAAGAGAACTGAACAAGAACTCATCAATGTCGCAGTACATCGCGACGCACCCTGTGAGAACCAATATGATAGTATTAGTCAGGTTCGAATTTTCCAGAATTTACAAATTAATTAGCGTAACGATCTGCGAAATGGGAAATAAAACGCAGCTGGAATCTTCTTGGATCACGCTTCGTTGAATTCATACAATGCTATCACGTGGAAAGTAATAAATACACTATAGTTCGTTTCAAGTTAACTTTGCAGTGAAAGGGAAGCTACGAGGGAACCGCATCACACGTTGCTATGACAACGAAAGCCTTTCCAACCAATGTATCGATGCGCGATCATGGTAAGGTATACTTGATTCTCGCCAATCTCACTGAGAAAAATCTTTTTCTTTTACGTATATTGGTGACCTAATTTAAAATTCTTAAACGAATAAAGATCGATTCACAACAATATTTTTTCAGTATTTGTTTTCAATCATTCAAAAAATTTTAATATTCTGCATAAATGATCATCGTAAGCCTCCGATATATGGGAACTATATTTTGCGGCGAAGGAATACGCTCTCTACCTTTCTCTGCACTGCAAAGTTAACCTGAAACGGACTATAGTCCAGGGCTTGAAAAATCCCATGCTCACGGTCGCCATTGCGACTAAAAAGTTGACATTGGCGCTTAATTTTTTTTTTTTTTTAATTACGATAACTGAAACGAAGTCTGAGAACATCATGAAACTATCGGAAATTGTTGGCATGCCTGCCAGCATGGGAAGGGGTCCCTAAATCCCCGGAGAAATATAAAAAAATACTCTATTTCGAGCGGATTTTGTCGGGAGATAAAATCTTGGCGTCTCTACGCTTTTTTTCGATTTCCCTTGCCCTGCACTAGTCACACCAACAATTATTGCAGGAAAATACATATTCAAGTGGGAAGATCAATATTTCTGCTTATGACATCTGATCTAACATCTGTATCTATTTCACTTAAAAATAATCCATGTATTTTGTAAACGTGTGAGTTTAAATTTTAAAAAATCAAAGTATCCACAACAAGTTCATTATCCAAGAAATTAGTAATTTAATTCAGATTTAATTGTAAAACAAATGACATAAATTTAGTTTTATCAACATTTAATTTGAACTTATTGTTTTTAAACCAGATATTTATTGAGCTAATATGGTTCTGCATGTTATTCCTCAAGTTTATAGGCGGGGATAGACTTGGAAGTCTGAGGAGAGGGGGGCACGGTCATTATTGCTGGCGGGGGGCGATGATGATGATGTCAATTCATACATACCTATGTATATTAGATCAGTCGACTTCATCTTTGACGCTGGGAGGGGGAGGGGCAATCCCCCCCCCCTGAATCTCAGCCCATGCTCAAGTTAACTGAAGAGCTTTCTCAGAGTAACAAAGAGTTAAATCATCGACTTCATTAACAGTTCAAAAAAAAAGGAATGTGATTTTGAGTGAAATATAAAAAAATATTGTTGGAGAAAAGCGGTTTTTTTCGAATATCCTAGAAAAATATCGTTATAGAGGGATTTATCATAGTCAAGTTTATACAAGGCCGCAACGAGATGCTTAGTCAGCCGAGGCAGATACGCATTTTGGCACCCTCCCCCTTGTAATATTGAGTTGGAGGAGGAGTAAAGGCACCGTATCTGCGCCCCTCAGGTACAGCTCCACCCCCCCCCCGTTTTAAAAAAATTCCCGTGACCTAGCGATGCTAACCCTGCAAATCGTTTTTTATTTCGGTTATTTTTCCAGTTTTTATGCTTCTTTAAAATTTCTACGGGCTTTTTGCCCACTCTGTACATATATGTATGTTACCGCCGAATCCCGAAATTGGCAAATTCACGAAATGGCCGGTGATCCCTGGCCAAAGTCCGATAACAAAAGACATGATTCGTGATCATCGTCGAATTGGCGTATTTTTTTCGTGATAATTATGTCCACGTTTGTTATGGCAACCCATCAAACCACAGTCACGATGCAGTAATAAGTTTTCCCCTCAAAATTTCGGCAGAAAATACTATTTGTTTATGTAATTAGTTTCAGTTTTTTCCTCTCAAATTTCACTTTTTTTTTTCTCTCGTCACATGGAGCTGATCCAATAAAGCTGTTATACGTATATCACCCGTTGGCGATTATAAAAAAAATGGATTCGGCTCCTACCGGGCCGTCTTACATCAGCGCATCGAACTTTTGCCATTGATCTCCTGCCACTTCGCTAAATGACCGGCCAAAGCCCGATTCATTTCTGCAGTTCGGACTTTGGCAGCAACATATGCATATCAATGCGCTAAAATGGTTTACCCCCGTTGTGGTTAATTTAATTTTTTTTTCTTCCGTTAATTTTTCTTCCTTCCGTTAGTTCTGAAAATTTTCATCTATTCTGGATTTCTCCCCTTTATTCTGAATTTCCCATCAGTTCTAGAATCATTTCGTCCGTTAAATCTGTATTTTCATCAATTGTGGAATTATTTCTTTCATTGGTGCTGAATTTTCACAATGGAAATGGAATTATTTCTTCCGTTAAGATTCTGAATATGCATCCCCAATTGTGTAATTATTGTTTTTTTAGTTAGTTTTGAATTTTCATCAACCCCGAAACTGTTCCCTTTTTTAGTTCTAATTATTTCTTTCAATTATTTTTAATTCATCAATTCTAAAATTTTCATTTGTTTCGAAAATTCTGTTTGAAATTATTTCCAGTGCTAAATTTTCGTAATTTTTTGTTGTATCAATTTACATTTTACAACTGTGTTTTTCAACAAAATTTTCTGTATGGATCTATCTCGGCATTCATGTGTGTGCTGAAATAGTGGATGCGATTCCTCTCCCCCGTAATATATATAAAATCGGGGCAAAGGGGCTCCTAAACATTTTCGGTTTCTAGAAATCCTTTGTCTGGTGGCCCTGCTGCTAAGGAGGAATCACTAACGAAAGTTAAACATGTCAAATATAAACGCTCTTTGATGGCTTGGTGGCGTTATCCCATTCCATCCTAGAGGGACTGCGTATATCTATATTTTTGTTTATTGTTTAATCTCTCGGCAGTGGTAAAGAGTCTGCCGACGAAACTCATTCGGGAGCAAGCATGGAGAAACACGCGAAACCAAAACACGCCATCAGCAAGTCTCTGGATTGTAAATTATTGCTGTCAACAGCAGAACACATGCCTTCTTTTGGCCAGAATGTAAGCAACTACAAACATTGAAAGACGGCACATGAATCGGTTTTTCCCATCTCTTTATTTCATTTATTTTTTGTCTCACCAACACCGATTTCTTCTTTCTCAGTGATTGATTCATTTTTTGCTTTTGCATCACATCTATGGATCAATGAGTGTGGTTTTCGCCACATGTTGGACATCTTTCAGAGCTGCTACTGTATGCTTCAAGACATTCTTTTTTGTTTTGCACATACTCTTCCTTCAACGGATAAATCATGAAATGTTTCACACTCGTAGTGGTGACTCTTTTCTTTGCAAACATAATCAGGCACTCACTATTCCAACGGGAGAGGAGAGGAGGAGAAAGGGAAATCACCGAGAGTTTTTATACTGGGGGGGGGGGGGGAGTAGGCGATTGCCCACAGCCCTTCATTTAAAAAATCTTATCATTTTGAAACTAGGGGGTGTGGTTCAATCAGACTTTTTTTTTCCTTACCTTATCGTTATAAGAGGCAAGACTATCAATCGGTGGGCCAGATATGCCATATTTCTGACACATGCAAGCCAGAAGCTTGTGTATATAGAGAGTCCGGTTTGTTTTCTTTATTTTCAAGGAGGCTTAGTGAATTTCCATTTTTTTTTTTTTTTTTTTTTTGCACTGAAATCAATAATTCAGATTATTTTCATGACTTACAAACAGGGTTAGCAGGTTTTTTACACATGGCAGTTTTTGACGGTTTAAACTGTCATGTCAACCCCCCCCCCCCTCAAAAACCCTCGTCAAAAACTGTCAGAAACCTCTTTTCAATATAAAAATTACTATTGGAAATACACACGTTAATTGCATGTAATGTTTAAAGTGACTGTGTTATATAAAGAATAAATATTTAATATGATTCTAAAATAATTTTCTACTCTATACAGAATTATTTTGCACAAAATACACAAAATATATGGGGGTTTTTTTCCTTATAAAATATAAAATTTGAATAAAGCGTAACACTGAAGGGAAAACTATGAATGATTTGACATTCTCCAATTGAAGATGATTCTTGACCTTCCAAAATTTCTTCAACTGCTTATACATGTGTGCGTTGATATAAACCATCTGCTGTACTCTTTTTACAACAGATAAATGTTTAAAAAGTTTATTACATCATATATGTAATGTTCATTTCTGTTATTATTAAATTATCTAGATAATCACTGATACTTAAAACGATACTCTTATTGTGTATAACATTGAAATATATCTAGCGATCAAAAAATACCAAATTGTAGGACTAAAATGTCATTTAATTTGGCAATGCTAGCTTGTATATGAAGCTTAAGAAACTCCTGTAACTTATCCTTAGTCAAACCTTAGTTGTTCTTACTTTTGCGCTATAGTATATTTATATATACTAGCATTTATAATGCAATGGTTTTCCAATTGAAGCTGTATTTAAATGTGCAAAACAAATGTTTTGGGTATCATGTCCTGTCAGCTCTGCTTTGATTGAAAATTACAAATACAAATACAACGCCACAACAGGCAAATTGCCCAACGAGGTGGCTGACTTAAGAACATCATGGATCCCCGAGCCATTTTTTGGAGTCCCTACCTACCACTGCTACACCACACATGCACCCCGCCCCCCCGCGGAACCCCCCAACGAATCGGTACATGCGGGAATGTGAGTGTACGTGTAGTGCAACCTGACGTAAAGTTTGTTTCGGTGTAATGCTTGTTATGTGTAGTGCTGTCATCTGTCCCCAGTTTTTCAAACTATGAGTGAAGTGTTATGGTTGAATGATTTACCGTTGTAGGACTGTTGCTCTCTGTGGCGAGACGGGAGATCGGCTCGCATTTGCGCCTTGAAGTTGGGAACCACAAAGTAAAAATACTTTTTAAAACTCTTTGAATTTATACACCCTGAGCTCTAAGAAATTTTTAGGTGAAAATAAATGAGTTTAATTAATGTAATAACAGATTCTGCGTGAGAATTTTTATATGGAATAAAATTTGGGGCAGATCAGAAAATTTATAATATCAAAGCAAATTTTTTTTTCTCAGTAATTATAATTCTGAATATAAAACCTTTAATCTACATAAAAGTTAATGTTTTGTTATTCAACATTATCTATCAGGGTTTTTTTTTTTCAATAAACAAATCACAAATACACAGACATATATACGAATACAAACATGCACATAGGTACAAACATAAAAACACGTAAATACACAAACACTTTGTGATCCCAAGGCTTATGAACTATATTATGATAATTATGACTATCAAAACTATTTTATCATATAAATATGTTCATCTTATGTTATTAGTCAAATATACTGTGTATACTATATTTTTATTTATGTAGTGAGTTATATTTTTAACTTCCCCTCCATTGACAATTTTTCTGCAATTATAGCGACATTTGACCAAATTTTCGCCCTGTAGTGAGCAATTTTACTTGCTTTTGAGAATTTTGCTTTAATTGGCATCTTTACTTGCATTTAACCATTTTTGTAAAATTACTATTGGGGGTTCTCCTGGGGGGGGGGGAAGGGGGTCTAGGTCAATTCGTCGCGCCCAAATTGTCGCAGCGTCAATTCGTCGTGCTACAAACTCGTTGCGGTACAAATTTATCGCAGGCTCATTTCGTCGCGACAAATTTGAATTGCTTTAAAATTCAAATGTTTGTTGTGATGTTATAAATAGGGTAGTTGCTTTAGGCGTAAAAAATGGAACTAATTTTTTTTTTCTCATTTATTGGAAATGTTCCCCCTTCCCACCTCTGTTTTAATTTTTAAAAAGTAAAGGAAACTATTCATTGAAGTCATCGAGGGACGTACACCAAGAAATAAGTTGGGATCCAATAAATTTTTAAAATTTAATTTTCGTCATATAAGCCGCATTTCTGTCGGGATTTCCATTTCTCGCAGTGAGGGCGTTGGGGAGCACACCAAGATAATAAATTGGGATCAAATAAATTTTGAAAATTTAGTTTCCATCGTATAGGCCGCGCTTCCCGCTTTCTGTAGGGATTTCCATTTCTTGCAGTGAGGGGCGTTGGGGTTGCACATCGAGATAATAAATTGCGAACAATGTTCCCTTCACCCCCCCCCCCCAGCACGATTTCTGTAATTCACTAGTAAATGTATCCATGCAGAGAATAATCTTTAAGGAATTTTTTATCAACAATGTATCTAAGTTTCATGTGTAACAGCTGAGAAAAGGCTTATTTTGACATTATTTTTTTGCAATGCAATGTACATTTCAAATCACTTTGTATTATCACACCGAAATAATATTCAAACACTCCGAATATAGGCACCAGAAACTGGGGGCTGATGCCACTTGAGCGCCCCCCCCCACCTCCAATTACTCATAAATATTCAATACAATGCACCATTTCACCTCCTGAGTACGGGTTTGAGTCCGTTATATACGGAATGAATGGCGATTTTCAGCTTTCCTCCCCCCTTCCTCAATGTTTCCTTCATGTCGGCACCTTTGACTCACCAAGGATGCCGGAAATGTTTGGAACTTGTAGGTTCTTGTCTTGATCTTGAAGTAGGAAATTTTGATTTCTAAATCATTTCTTTGGGTGCTCATACCCATTCCATAAAGTACCCTGGGCACCCACAGCATCCCTGTCGCTGACACCACTGCAGATGTCAATCGATTTTTGATTTTTTTTAACTCTAAAAAACAACTCTCAAGTAAAAAGAATGAAATCAGACTTTAAATTAGACCATTGTATGTAACTTCATGTACATGGCACTCATACGGCTTTTTACGTAAAATTTCTTCTTACAATACAAGTTAATCAACATTAACAGACAATAAAGGATTATTTTTAAAGAGGTATATTTCCTGGGTGTGGAGGGGGTACCCAAGATGACGAGCTCAAGTGAAAGGGCGTAACCAAAATTGAGTAATTGGTGATCAAGAACATGAATTAGAAAGGAAGAAGGAAAGCAAGGTTTGAATAGCCCACAGGTAGGAAAACTATAAATCCGCCTCTGATTGTAGCCTACATTTATTAGGATAATTTTAATTTTAAAAACAATTCGTACCGTACATATAAACACTCCACAATATCTAAACTTTTATTTATTTTCAGTTTGAGTAACATTTTATTTAAACACTTATCTAACGTGAATATCGCATTAAAAAGTCAGATGATGATTAATAAAATAACAAGTGATGCTATTTTTTTTCTTTTTTTTAACGATACGTAGGAGATTTCAGTTTATTGCAATTTAAATTGAATTCAAACAATTCAATTTTAAAAAGTACTGCATTATTTTTTGTCATCCGTATAACCTGTAGGTATCTCTCTTTAAGACACAACAAAAAACTCAAATAAAGAAAATTAATAATAACCTAATTCATTGAATTGCATTAAAAGTTTTTTTAATTTCGGAACATGAATTATGGGGGGGAAAACTTTTAAACACACACGCATACCAACATATCATTTCCACGTTCGGTTTTGCAATATTCCATGTTTTTGCCAACAGAAATATGTAGACCAAGCTCACCAACCTTGTACCAGAAACGTAGACGCTAATGAAAACTATGCGAAAATATTCAAACAAGCCAGCCATGAATGAATGAACGCCTGGGTCTCTGCCACCGGACTTATCCCGTTGCCGAGATCTCTTCCAGCCCAGCTTCGTGGCAGAGTCTGGAACAAAGTGAGTGAACCTAACAGTCTCAGTGTGTAGCCAGTGTTGTGTCTGATATTTCAGTGCTGCCATCTACACTTCAAATTGTGAGTGAAGTGTAATGATTGAATATTTGTAACGTTGTAGACCTGTTGCTCTCTGTGGCGAGACTTTTTAACGGGGAGATCGGCTCGCATTCACGCCTTGAAGTTGGGAACCACAGAAAATCAACTTCAGCCGAACACCACTGTGGCGCCGGTGGGGTTCGAACCCGGATCCCCGCGATGCGAGTCCGTCACTATGACCACTCGACCACCACAGCGGCCAAAACAAGCCAGCCAAAGATATGCGACTGATTATAAAAACACATAAGATTAATGGTTATATTATATCTATGCGACTGACCCATAGCCGTCTTTCTTATTGGTGATTACATGGGCTTTGTCGGTGCTCATCCTGTGGGCAATATGAAAACTTCATCGAATCGTCATTCATAAGCACTGTACATTTCTACCCTTGATCTGCACCAAACTATATTCTCTGTGAGAAATAGAAATCCCAACAAAAGCTGGAAGTGCGGCTTATACAGTGGAAATTAAATATTAATTAATTAAATATTTTAGGTTCTTATGGAGATACTCTAATGCTAAATGTTGGTGACTCTCGGAGGGGGGGGGAGAAACACTCGAGCCCATGGGGCAGACAGATATTTACCGTTAAAGATAGGCTCACTGTAATTTGGGGAATATCATTCAATACAAGATATACAGAAGACTGGATGTTGTGAAGATATTTATTATTTGAGATGTTAATTTTTTAAGGAAGGAAAAAACTCATCTCTGTAGAGGCAGAGATGAGTTTTTCCTTCCTTTAAAAAATTAAAATTAACATCTCAAATAATAAATATCTTCACAACATCCAGTCTTCTGTATATCTTGTATTAACAAGTGGAGAGCGACATTCATGTCATATATATAGCCATCTGGTGGCTCGTCGTCCATGAGCTATTAGTGTAATAAATATAATGTCATAAATATCATACAAACCGAAATTTTTCCACATGATATTGAAATTTTATCACAGCAAAAATCAATTATTTAACACATTTCAAATTTTTATAACTGAATTTTCGAATAATTAAATTTTTACATGCAGTTAAACTTTTAAATGTTATTGATTATGTAAATGTTGATTTCGATGACCTTTCTGCATTGACAAAAATTAATTATTTTCAGATAACTGCGTGTACACTTTTGTTATTTTTTTTTTTATTTCACGTGTAAGACAAAAACCTACATACAAGCTTGCGTGGAACATGTACAGTGAAGAATCGACGGTTCGACGAATTGATTCCGCGCTGTAATATATAAATTGACGACACGACGAATTGACACGGCGGCAAACTTGTAAAGCTACGAATTGGAGCTGCGACAAACTTGTACCGCGACAAATTGAGACGCGACAAGTTGAGTGCGAAAAATTGACCGGCTACGCTCCTGGGGAATCCCGATTTTCTGTATTTTGTATGAAAGAAATACATCCAGTCTATAGGTTTTTATAGGTACGTTTGTACCGGAACGCCAAGTTGCAGTCTTAAAGGAGTTTCACTGTATTTGTTATTATAATAGTTATCTATACTTTCTATCGTCTGTTCTTAAACACATTCCTTTACTTTTTCATAACAGTAGTGAACAAATAAAAATTGTATGGAAATCGAAGTACTGTATATTTCTAATATCCGGATTATGTACTGAAATTGAAGCAAATACTTCTTTTAACTTCTACATTTGGTACAAATTAGAGGTCCAAGGAAAATCCAGTATACATTGCATATCCAGAAAATAAAATCTGCATATGGAAACAGCACTGAACAATAGAGCTAGGGCTGGCTTATTAACTTCAAGAGAAATTATTGCGAATTCTTTTTGAAACACACAACACTTGTATGCATTCAGGAGGCACTTGCCAAGAAGACACTCATCCATCATGACATAGGATTGTCAGAAGCGTAATGAGCTTGATACCATTTTTAATCCTTTGAAGAGTCATTGCTGACAAGACCTAGAATAGAGTGTTATGGAAAGACAGAAACACACACACACAGCCAAGAAAATCAGTTGTATACCATAGTTCCCGGTTTAATTTGTCCTTGCATCAAATGACCGTAACGTTAAGGCAGATACACACTACTGGCGTGACGTGATTTCACGTCATGTCAGTGATGTTGTGAACTCTGATTTGTGGAAATTCTGCGACGAGGGAATTTCACGTCGCATAATTTTTATCGCAGAATTTCCGCGAATCATAATTCACAACGTCTCTGACGTGACGTGATAATCATGCAACCTCAGTACAGTGTGTTTTGGCCTTCACTCAGATGTGATTGCATGCAGTTACTGCTATAAAACCCATATTGTATTTTAATTTTACTTTCAGGTTTTTAAATCCACAAAACAGCTGTGAATTGCCATCCAAAAGATTAGAGGAGATAATATCTCATAGAAATTATGTAAGTGCGCATACTGAATTTATGATCTTGTTATCATGTCTCATGTTTTGTGAATGGAATAGATGTGTGCTTTGTCCTTGTCTTGTGATTTGTTTTTGTGTTGTGATGTCTAGTGTTGTATGAAAGGGATGGATGTGTGCGTTGTCCTTGTCTTGTGATTTGTTTTTGTGTTGTGATGTCTAGTGTTGTATGAAAGGGATGGATGCGTGTGTTGTCCTTGTCTTGTGATATGTGTTTTTTGTGTTGTGATGTCTTGTGTTGTATGAAAGGGATGGATGCGTGTGTTGTCCTTGTCTTGTGATATGTGTTTTTTGTGTTGTGATGTCTTGTGTTGTATGAAAGGGATGAATGCGTGAGTTGTCTTTGTTTTGTGATTTGTGTTTTTTGTGTTGTGATGTCTTGTGTTGTATGAAAGGGATGGATGCGTGTGTTGTCCTTGTCTTGTGATATGTGTTTTTTGTGTTGTGATGTCTTGTGTTGTATGAAAGGGATGGATGAGTGTGTTGTCCTTGTCTTGTGATATGTGTTTTTTTGTGTTGTGATGTCTTGTGTTGTATGAAAGGGATGGATGCGTGTGTTTTCCTTGTCTTGTGATTTGTGTTTTTTGTGTTGTGATGTCTTGTGTTGTATGAAAGGGATGGATGCGTGAGTTGTCCTTGTTTTGTGATTTGTGTTTTTTGTGTTGTGATGTCTTGTGTTGTATGAAAGGGATGGATGCGTGAGTTGTCCTTGTTTTGTGATTTGTGTTTTTTGTGTTGTGATGTCCTGTGTTGTGATGTCTTGTGTTGTATGAAAGGGATGGATGCGTGTGTTGTCCTTGTCTTGTGATATGTGTTTTTTGTGTTGTGATGTCTTGTGTTGTATGAAAGGGATGGATGCGTGTGTTGTCCTTGTCTTGTGATATGTGTTTTTTTGTGTTGTGATGTCTTGTGTTGTATGAAAGGGATGGATGTGTGTGTTGTCCTTGTCTTGTGATATGTGTTTTTTGTGTTGTGATGTCTTGTGTTGTATGAAAGGGATGGATGCGTGAGTTGTCCTTGTTTTGTGATTTGTGTTTTTTGTGTTGTGATGTCTTGTGTTGTATGAAAGGGATGGATGCGTGTATTGTCCTTGTCTTGTGATATGTGTTTTTTGTGTTGTGATGTCTTGTGTTGTATGAAAGGGATGGATGAGTGTGTTGTCCTTGTCTTGTGATATGTGTTTTTTGTGTTGTGATGTCTTGTGTTGTATGAAAGGGATGGATGCGTGTGTTGTCCTTGTCTTGTGATATGTGTTTTTTGTGTTGTGATGTCTTGTGTTGTATGAAAGGGATGGATGCGTGAGTTGTCCTTGTTTTGTGATTTGTGTTTTTTGTGTTGTGATGTCTTCTGTTGTATGAAAGGGATGGATGCGTGTGTTGTCCTTGTCTTGTGATATGTGTTTTTTTGTGTTGTGATGTCTTGTGTTGTATGAAAGGGATGGATGAGTGTGTTGTCCTTGTCTTGTGATATGTGTTTTTTTGTGTTGTGATGTCTTCTGTTGTATGAAAGGGATGGATGCGTGAGTTGTCCTTGTTTTGTGATTTGTGTTTTTTGTGTTGTGATGTCTTGTGTTGTATGAAAGGGATGGATGCGTGTGTTGTCCTTGTCTTGTGATATGTGTTTTTTGTGTTGTGATGTCTTGTGTTGTATGAAAGGGATGGATGAGTGTGTTGTCCTTGTCTTGTGATATGTGTTTTTTGTGTTGTGATGTCTTGTGTTGTATGAAAGGGATGGATGCGTGTGTTGTCCTTGTCTTGTGATTTGTGTTTTTTGTGTTGTGATGTCTTGTGTTGTATGAAAGGGATGGATGCGTGAGTTGTCCTTGTTTTGTGATTTGTGTTTTTTGTGTTGTGATGTCTTGTGTTGTATGAAAGGGATGGATGCGTGTGTTGTCCTTGTCTTGTGATATGTGTTTTTTGTGTTGTGATGTCTTGTGTTGTATGAAAGGGATGGATGAGTGTGTTGTCCTTGTCTTGTGATATGTGTTTTTTGTGTTGTGATGTCTTGTGTTGTATGAAAGGGATGGATGCGTGTGTTGTCCTTGTCTTGTGATATGTGTTTTTTGTGTTGTGATGTCTTGTGTTGTATGAAAGGGATGGATGCGTGAGTTGTCCTTGTTTTGTGATTTGTGTTTTTTGTGTTGTGATGTCTTCTGTTGTATGAAAGGGATGGATGCGTGTGTTGTCCTTGTCTTGTGATATGTGTTTTTTTGTGTTGTGATGTCTTGTGTTGTATGAAAGGGATGGATGCGTGAGTTGTCCTTGTTTTGTGATTTGTGTTTTTTGTGTTGTATGAAAGGGATGGATGCGTGTGTTGTCCTTGTCTTGTGATATGTGTTTTTTGTGCTGTGATGTCTCGTGTTGTATGAAAAGGATGGATAAAAGCTTTCTCATCTTCTCATATATTTTTTTATAGTGCCATATCTCACATTGTTTTTTTTTTCTTTTTATCAAATACCATTGAGTTGCTGATGAAAAATTTTGGTATGAAAGTTCTCATCTGTCATTCATGAGAGTTGAAGATATATGATGTTCAGAAAGTGGAAGGGTATCATTCTAATTTCATCGCTGTGGTTCTACAAGTTACTCCGTTATTAGGATATTTGCAATGGTTGGGTAAGTATTTGTAGAACCTAATATCATCATTGCATTTTTGAGTGACTTCGTTTAATCTGTTTTATTTTCTCTCTGACTTTTTGCAGTTTTAAATGTCTTCAAATTTTGTGGTTTCTTTTTCTAAGTTATGAACTAAAATAATCCTCAATCTGTCTCAAGTCGTGAACAGGATACGTGATATATTTCTTAGAATCTAATCTAGCATTCCTCAGTTTTTGTGTATTCTTGATAAGACATCTTCTTTCAGAACTAGTCTACTATTCATTGGTATTTTCAGTCTTGTCCATTTTTTAAATGAACGAAATGTCCAATTTTTTTCAAAACGTCATATACAGGGCATCCCACAAATTCATAAATGGTTAAAAAATTCTTTGAATTAAAGTAATTGGTAATTTGCACGCGGTTAGCGAAAAATTTATTGTCACACGTAGAGGGTTCTTTTTCTTTTCTTTTTTTTTGGTATAGAAAAAGTATTTGGTTGAAATTTTTGTCTTTAGAGCGCGCTGCACAGAAGAAAATCACTGGAAATATGCAAATCAGAATCGTATAAAATGCAGGGTGCACTATTAACAGTTTATTTCTGAATTTTGCTGTTACTAGCCCGTACATAAAGTTAACGCGTTTTCTTTGTGATGTTGACCATTGGGGGATAAAACACTAGTTGAAGTTGCTTCATCTCAGCCACTAATGGCCACCTGAAACTACGAATGTTTCGGATGCAGAAGAGAATTGAAGAAAAGGTCAGGTCCAGAATTCGGGATGCGATCATCGTATTCTCATATACTATGATGCCGAAAATTTTTTTTATTCAGATTTTTTTATTCAGATTTTCTTCGTGGTTCACGCACGGACGGGACTGCTCGAAATTTTTGTAGGAAAAAATGCTACCGGATTATCATGTATCTCGGATATTTTCTTCCTCACTTTGAGCCAAGAATTGTGTTCCTACGTCATCTCCTCCTCGTTCGCTAGCTGTCTGTCGTGCCTCCCAGATTCGGACTTCTCCCATGTCACTTGCTGCCACCTGGAACTCGATCGCCGCAAAGGTGGCATCTTCCCGCTTGTATAAATTCATCATTCTACTGTACCACGTTGGATGCGGGATCGTCGTATTCTCATCTGCTATGATGCTAAAAGTTTTAATTTTTATTCAGGTTAGTCCTTTTCCTGTTTATAATCTATACCGCGTTTTAAAATTTTTATTTTACACTCTTGTTGTCAATATTCTTCCGCCGATCCCGCATCCATCTTCTGATCACTATATATATTTTTTTTCCTATGTTTTGTTTACCGTTCCACCTATAATATGTTTCCGATTGAATCGCCCCACCACTGTCACTTTATGTTAGAGGTTGTTCCATCCTATTCATTGTATTTTCCTCGCTCTCTCCCTGTTCCCACCCGTTCGTTCTTCTCTTACTTTCCGGAGATATCGAATCCTGATCCTAAAGTTCTTCACTCACCCACAACTTCTCAAATACAAACTAGATCCAATTCCCTTTCTGAGGCAGCCAAAGCACCTGATAATTCTGATTCTTCTATTCTTTTTAATATACAAGATACTCAAATGACTATTCTCAATCAACTGACACTTCTCTCACAAAAACAGGACTCTTTCAGTATCCAACTAAACGGTAAACGGCTTATCTCAACGCGACTAAGTGCGGTTGAAGACAAATTTTTCCCCCATTGAAGACCTCCAAAAACAGGTATCCGACCTTTCATCAGACTTCTCTGAATTCCATTCTTCCCTTGTCAGCAAAATAACCGATTTATAATAAATCACAGATGTAAGGCCCACATCGATATCCCGATTTTGAACACGGCGATGTATGTCTAATATCGGAGGTGAAATGACGATACCGATATAATGAGTGAGCTTCCGCGATGTTGTTACATCGGTTTGCGATAGACTCAAGTGTATTTACAGGAGTGGGGTCAAGTGGGCTATAGTCTAGGGCAGCGAATTCGAAAAATGAGAATGAGAGAAGGGTGGCAAAACTCACGTTGGGGCCGTTCAAGTATTACTTCAGCAAATGTTTAGCCATTTTTGACAACCCCCCCTTGTCAGCAAAAGTAAGCAAAACTCTGACCCCATCCCACCCCCTTGTCAGCAAAATTTCGTCAGCACTGCCCGTACCTCCTAACACATATTGGTGGGATCAGAAACGTACGACGGAGGGGGCATAGGGGCTCTTGCACCTCCCTAGAGAAGAAAAAAAAATTTAATGTAAAAACATTTTAAACAAAAAATTAAAATTTCGATGCCCGTGGCACATTCAAAGATCACTTAAGTAATCCGCGACACAGTTCCAGAACACTTAAATGATCCGTGGCACATTTAGAGAGCCCTTGAGTGACGTGACACAATTTTAGAGCACTTGAGCGCGCCCCCCCCCCCCCCCACACACACACGGCGGTTCTACATCACTCACGTTACCCGCGGAACATTCCCAGATTACTTAAGTGATCCGTGGCATAATTACGGATCACTTGAGTGATGCGTTGCACTTTTCCAGAGCACTTAAAGGATCCGTGAAACATTTAGAGATCACTAAAGTGGCTCTGTAGGGGGCTGTTGATATCGGGGTGTCGTATTCTCCCCGAGACAACGTATAAATAATGGAGAAGAGAAATACGTATGTGAAAACTCCTTTTTTAACTTCTTCTAGGACTAACGTAGTGTGTGGACTAATTTTTATTTTTTTTATCACTCTACTCGATTATACATGGCATTTTCACATATAGGCTAAAGCCTGCTTTTTCAATAATATTACGGTGCCGCCACTTTACAATGTCACTACACCACTCCCCCTCCAGTAATTTTAATTACGGTACATACATGAGGGATACTGAAAATAATGCATGAAATATGTGGTAAATATGTACAAAAAATAATACGGTATCAAAGTTACACTATTTGCGAAATTTTCAAGAAAATAAATGTATATGTCTAGAATAAATATATATGTTCACTAAATTCAAAACTTAAACCTCACAGTGGGTTTCAATAAGCGGCCACTACGAGAGCGTTGGGGTTCGGCCTTCTCTGGTTCATTTACAATCAGCGTTTTATCGCGAATGGTTTGAGAGTTATTTAGAACATATGCTGGTTTCAGTCTGTCTATTGATACAGTCACTTGCTTGTCCTTTATTTTTATAATAAAATATTTTTCTGTGCGGCTTTGCACTGGATATGGTCCTTCATATGGGGATTCGAGAGATTTACGAACCCTGTCTACTCGTAAGAAAACTTGTGAACATGTTTTCAAATCTCTATGTACGAATACTGGAGGCTTTGAGTTGTATAAAACTTTTCTTGGGCCGAGCAGTTCCATTTGCTCTTGAAGTTTACCGACGAACCTGGTGTTGTTTTCACTTCAGGTTCATCGAAAAACTCTCCAGGAATCTTGAGGGATTGTCCATACAGCATTTGCGCAATGGTATTATTGGAATCAGGTGGAACGGCACATCTCAGACCAAGCAGTACTGTAGGCAAGCTGTCGGTCCAAGTGATTTTGTTATGAGCTTTCAATGCCGCTTTCAATGTCCAATGTAATCGTTCAATTTTTCCGTTACTTTGAGGGTGGTAAGCTGTCGTATGTTGCAATTTTATTCCACAAATTCGAGCTAAGTTATTGAATGTTTCTGATGAAAATTGTGTTCCACGATCTGTGACCAGACGTTGCGGGCATCCAAATCGTGCAATCCAATTGCTGTAGAATGCTTTCGCGACTGTTTCTGCGGATATGTTTTCTAAGGGAACAATTTCCATCCAATTCGTGTAACGGTCTATGCAAGTCAAGCAATAAACATATCCATTTGAAGGAGGCAAGGGACCAATTAGATCAATATGGACATCACAAAATCTTTGTGAAGTTTCTGGATATTCGCTGAGTGAAGACTTGGTATGACGAGTAACTTTGTTTTTCTGGCAAGGCAAGCATGATTTCGTCCATTGTTGTACATCTTTCTTGATGTTTCGCCAGATGAATTTCGAAGACATCAGTTTTACTGAAGATTTAATTCCTGGGTGAGAAAATCCATGGAAATGTTGGAATAGTCCCATTCGATGCGATTCAGGAATGTATGGCCGAATGTTATTTGTGGACGTGTCACACCATAAGAATTTTCCAGATGGAAGTGGATGTTGCTTGAATTTCAAGGCAGTATTGTTTTTCTGCAGATTTCTTAATTCCTCATCATGGGTTTGATCTTCTGCAATTTTTTCATAATCGATGAGAGATATTTCACTGATTCGCGACAGTGTATCTGCAACGATATTATTTTGTCCACTCACATGTTGAATTTCGGTAGAAAATTCAGAAATATATTGAAGTTGACGAATTTGTCGTGGTGAAGCTTTTTCTGGTTTCTGGTGAAACGCATATATTAGGGGCTTTTGGTCTGTGAAAATAGTGAACTTTCTTCCTTTGAGGAGATACTTAAAATGTTTAATGGAGAGATATATTCCTAAAATTTCACGATCATATGCGCTATAGTTCTTTTCAGTATTGCTGAGTTTCTTTGAATAAAATGCAAGGGGTCTCCATCCATCACTTTCATACTGTTGCACCACTGCTCCAATCGCGAAATCCGAGGCATCTGTACAAAGGGACAGAGGTAGCTCAGAATCGGGAAAAGATAATAATGCAGTATTAGCTAGAATTTGTTTACATCGTTGAAATTGTTCTTTGGCTTCTTCAGTCCATTGTATTTTTCTCTTATCTTTTTTCTTGGCACCTTGGAGGTAGTTGTGTAAAATTGCTTGTTCCTTTGCTTCATTTTTTAGGTATTTACGATAAAAGTTCCCCATTCCTAGGAAAGTCCTAAGGTCATGGATCGTTTCAGGTAGCTTATAATCTAATACAGCTTGGACTTTTGATGGTAATGGACGAGAACCCTTCGATGTTATCAAATAGCCTAAAAACTCGATTTCTGGAACTGTGATAATCGATTTTGAGATGTTGATACGCAGACCGTATTGGTTCAATCGATCGAGAACTTGTTTGATATGATGTTTACGCTGTTCCTCGTTGATTGATGCAATCAAGACATCATCCAAATACGGAAAAACAAAATCAAGTCCTCTAAAACCTCGTGAATGAATCTCTGAAAAGTTGCTGGGGCATTTTTGAAACCAAAACTCATTACGTTAAATTCATAGAGCCCAAAAGGTGTAATAACTGCTGTTTTGCATTTATCTTCTTCTGCTATAGGTATTTGAAAATACGCTTTGAGCAAATCAGTTTTCGAAAAAAATTTTTGTGTCTTTTAGAATGTGATGGAAATCTCCAATTCTTGGGATAGGGTATCTATCAGGCACTGTTTGTGAATTCAGTCGCCTGTAATCTCCACAAGGACGATATGTCCCGTCAGGTTTTTGAACTAGATGTAAAGGGCTTGCCCATTGAGAATTTGATGGTCTAATTATATTGTTATCGAGCATGAATTTAAATTCTTGCTTAGCAATTAAAAGTCTCTTTGGGTCAAGTTGTCTGGCTTTTGAATGAACTGGTTGGCCTTCAGTCACTATGTAATGTTTAACATCATGTTTAGGATTTGTTGGAAATAAAATTAGTTTCAGGATTTTAGGATACTGTAACTACAATGAGAAAAAATGTGAGTTCCTATCCATAGTGATTATGTCACTTATTTTAGAGATGGATGCAACAGTACCTGAGACACTAAGCTTCGTTACATCATCAATTAATTTTCTCTTGTTGAGATCAATTAACAAATTAAATTTGTTGAGAAAATCAGCACCCAATATTCCTTTGTCAATTTTCGCAATGATGAAGGGCCATTGAAAATCTCGGCGAAGTCCTAAATCCAATGTTAGTACTTTTACACCATAGGCTTCGATTTTAGAACCATTTGCAGCATACAATTTGTAGGCAGTTGATTGTTTGTTTTGGGTGGTAGCTGCAATTATGCTTACATCAGCCCCACTATCGACAAGGAAGTGCAGTTTCGAATTTCTGTCCTTGACGAAAAGTCGAAACTTGCGACAATCTTGCAGTGTTTCTGCCGTAGAACTTGCCGCAGATCCTACTGCAGGTTGGAGTTTTCCTGTTTTGAGGGATTTTCAACCCAACTGCACGGAGCTTTACATTTCTCAGAACGACATCTTGCACCGAATCGGAAATGATAATAACAATACTTTCCGTTGGGATTGAAACGCGATCGGGAATTGCTGCGAGAACTAGCACGGGAACGATTTGGTTTGCGAGAACGCGATCGCACATTTAATTGCGATAATTGCTGCTCCAGCGATGAAATTTTTTCCAAGAGTTCTTTGATCGACACATTTTCATTAGTGACAGCACAGGCTTGGGATCTTGGAGTCATATCCGATATTCGATCAGCCATTGCAGCCAACTTAGTAACGTCTTCGTCACTCACTATCAGCACATTGCGAATCGGATCTGGCAATTTCTCAAGCCATAAAGTTTTGATTAAATTATCCGAAACATCGGCCGTAGCCATAGACTTCAGTTTCTGCAAAAGCTGGCTAGGCTTCATGTCACCTAGTTCGATTCCGGTGATGAGCCGTTTAACACTGTCTCACTTTCCCTGAATAAATTCAGCAATCTCGATTTTGATTCCGCATATTTATTAGCACTGTCGCTGCTGACAATGTCCCATATGTTTTCGACATATTTTGGTGCTAATTGAGACACCAGATGATTAAATTTTGTATCATCTGAAACGATACCATTGATCTTAAATTGCGCCTCTACTTGATAAAACCAGATCTCGGGTTTATCAGTCCAGAAGGGGGGAATTTTTACTTACTTTGTGCAGCTCCGACGGCGTGCATGTTGATGTTGTGTGCGTGTTTTCTGTTTCTTCTTTTTCTCCATCCATTTTGTTTATTGTAGACGGGTCACCAGATGTTGATGTCGGGGTGTCGTATTCTCCCCGAGACAACGTATAAATAATAGAGAAGAGAAATACGTATGTGAAAACTCCTTTTTTAACTTCTTCTAGGACTAACGTAGTGTGTGGACTAATTTTTATTTTTTTTATCACTACTCGATTATACATGGCATTTTCACATATAGGCTAAAGCCTGCTTTTTCAATAATATTACGGTGCCACTACTTTACAATGTCACTACAGGACTTATCAGTAGGGAGAATGTTAGTTCAGATGCCAATAACTATCGAAAGGTTTTTCCGTTTTTGGCGCACCGAATAAGATGCCATTAAGAATATTTCATATCTTCATAAAGGGTGGTTGATGACCTAAGCATCATCCGAAACGCCCCTTCCCCCTTGTCATCAAAAGTCAGCAAATCGGAAACTACCCTCCCCCATCGTGATGCTGATGTAATACTTGAATGACCCCGTTGCATATATCGAGTATGTCGATCATCGATAGTATCATCCGATATATCGAGTGCACTTGCGTGATCTTCTTATATTGGATTCGGCTGATATTAAACATTGAAGTTGAAATAACGATAAATTTAGTGTTTAACGAGTATATACGAGCCGTTAATTCTCAAAAGACTCAGTGATACGATTGGCTGGTGAGGGAATGACGTAAGCATTAACTGACTTATCAGTTTATCATATTTGGCTAGAAATCATACTTTTTAATCATTCACGTTTCCGATTGCTAATTTTATTAGTACATGCACCTGTAGGCCGAACTCCGTCACGGGCCTGCGGCCTGCAAACGGCTCCGGCCGTTAAAGGAGGCCCCTGCCTCCGGACTGAAATTATCAACGATGTTTTCACCACAACCAGAAACATGGCAAAACTGATAAGTTCAAACAGAATGTTCCAAAAACCGGCCAATTTCACTTTTTGCGGATGACGGTGCTGTCCTATGCAGGAACGCAACACAAACTCTAGAAAACCTTCAGGAAACAATTGATTCGATCGAATACTGGTGTGACGAATCAGCAGTTAAACTAAATTTTGGTAAATGTAAATTTGTCTGGTTTACTCTTCGCCGTAAACTCCCCAGACAATCACTTTTTATTGGCGACTAAGTTTTAAGATCTGTAAGTCAAGTAAAATAATTAGGTCGTTTGCTCAACAAGAATCTTTCTTTTTCACCTCATATTAATTTCGTCAAAAACAAAATTATTTTGTACAAGACAACACTTAGACCCCCGTTACTCTATGCTTCTTGTGCATGGTCTCATTCTTGTAAAATGAATATTTGGACACAGACCATGCAAAACAAGATCCTCAGGAAATTTGCAAAAGCGCCCTGGTTTATTAGTGTAATCAATATTAGAAATGATTTGGGTATTCCTCATATATTTGATTACTTCAAGAGTATTAATAAATATCAATGCGACAGAATGAAAGAATCTACGTATCAACATCTCAGAGATATTGTGGACTACGATACCCAAGCGTTGAGGAAATACAAAAGGCCTCAACCAACAAATCTTTCATTTAGACTGAAATTTGTTAATCTGCTTAACTCCTTTTTGTAAATATTGTACATATTGGACTCACCCGCTTCTCTTTGGCATTAATGTATAAGATTTTCAATAATTTTTGTTTGGTTTTTCATATTTACATATTTCCCATTGGAACCCTATGAATGTAGTTGATTTTTTTCCTTTTGTGAATATTTCTGATTAAATGAGCTCTTACTGAACGGAACTCATATTATTTTTGGTTATTAATTTTATATCTTATTACTTAAATTGAACTTGGATCAACAAATTTAATGTGAATATTGATCTTTTGATTTCCTATGAAAATAGCGATGAGTGCTAAAATAGATTGCGCAGAATTTATACTTGCGACCCCCATGCAGTTTTTTTTCTCCTCTTTTTTTTTTTCACCTGTGAACTGATCTTTTATTAGCTGTGTTTTTGTTGATTGTAGCTGAATACTCTGATAGTCTTGTATCCTGGGTCTGGTTGTGGTGGCAATAACTCTCTTTCATATTTTTGTTTAGACTGACTGCTGATTTTGACCATTTTTCTATATTTATTCTCTTCATTCTCATAGGCCTTTCCATATCAAAATTAATTTAAGAGTTCAAGAAATGAAGATGGAAGGGAGGAAAACAAAAAGCAACAGCTTTTTCTGATCTGAATGGGATTCGAACCCACAATCTTCGATATTAGAGCCTCTTACGTTAACCACTACACCAACTGCTGTTGTAAAAATAAGTAATTTATCGTTAAACGTAGCCAAGTAATATGTTGGCGCCAAGCCGGCAACCCATTAATTTTCGTTGCATCATCACCAGGCCCAATCGTATCACTGTGCCTTTTGAGAATTAACGGCTTCTAATGAACGAAACGAAGACTGATTGGATTTGGGGGGAAATATTCACTTATTTATTTATGATTATTTTGAACTCTGCCACACATAAATTAGAATGTACGTTCTCCAATTTCTTGTACAATGTTCCAATACATGCACACGTGAGCACGGGCGGATCTAGAGCTCGCTGGGGGGGGGGGGGTGAATCGCTAAAAATTAGTCGCCCTGAATATGTTGTCCATATCCATACTCACCGCATTTTGTTCCTCCGTATTTTCCGGGTTTTTTTCTTCGTCCCAACTTTTTGATCCGTTTTGCAGTCGAAGTTTCGGATTCGCATTTAATCAAAAACGTTGATACAGGTAATTCTGTAGTGTTCGGTTGGAACATCATAACTCCAAAATCCCACTTTTGAGATGTAAGCATTTTCTCTCATTGTCATTTAAAAATCAAAAATAAAACGTACACACAAATACAAATGGAAATATCATACATCAGCATGTTGTTTAGCAGTACGCATGTATTTGTGCAGTTGTAATTAGCTATAATTAGCTAGCCCAGAATTTTCAACGGACTGAGTGAATGCAATATTATCTATATAAGTTCCGAAAATTTCGTGAACTATCGCATTTCCTTCTAAGGGGTATCACCTGTTTTGGAATCTACTACAGTATAACTGTTTAACAAGCTCACATGAAGGCTCAGATCTATGGGGCGTTGATACCCCTTAGAGGGAAATGTGGTAGTAACCATAAACAGTGACGGATTAATGCAATTATGTGGGGGTGGGGCGGTTGGTTGAAAGATACAACAAACGGGAGTAAGAGTGGGGGGGTATTGATTTTTTTCCCTCTCGGGGGGGAGTGTTCGGGCCCCCTCTCCTTTTTTAATCTGACAGTGACTGGAAGGTAGGTTACGTGCAACAAGGGGCCATCCCTCATGTCGTGGCATTATAATTGAATTGCTATTCTATTTCTGTAATCCATCTACTACAGAGATTATGTAATATTTAGTTTAGTACGCTATGGGAAAAGCAAAAAAAAAATTTTTTTTTATTTATTTGAAATCGTTTTTATATTTTTTTATACCGTTCAAATCGTATGAACTAATTCAGTTCATCGAGATGAAAACTTGAATATCCATCTTGAGAGTAACATTATACAGTAAGACTTCAGTATAACGTTGACCACGTTTAACGTCATTCCGCCTATAGCGTCAGTTTTTTTTTTTTGTTCCTGCTGGTATAATTTGTAAAAAAAATTTATTCATTATTATGTCACCCTGCTTATGAAGTCATTTTTATTCGGCCCCCGAGGGGGGACGTTATACCGAAGTATGGCTGTAATATCAATTAAGACAGTAGTTTCCAACGGTGTGTCGCGTGTCACGTTAGAGATCAGAAAGGGTTGCCCGCTAACTTCTTCAGATATTATTTTCATAACTTAGGGTTTTCACACACCAAAAAGTTCCTGTGGAGAACACAATATTTAAAATTCAGCTCTCACACTAGACTCCAAAGAGTCGAGGCAGTATAAAAACTTGATGAAAATGTGTAAAAAAGTAGGTCGAAAATTTATTATCCGTTATATTTAAAATATGATCATGTTTGACGATTTCGATGAGACGATGACTAGTTTAGTGTTTCACAAACATTTTCGCTACAGGCCATTCGATAACATAACATTGGAAAAACTCAAAAAACGTTACAATTTTTTGAAAACTTCACAACTTATAACATAAATATGACGGTATATCAAACCAATAGTAAGATGTCCATTCAATTGAAATTATTCAATTTTTACCTCTATGTGAGCGTCGTTATTGATTTTTGTTTTTTTTTAATTTCAAAGAAAAAATAACAGAAAGAAAAGAACCCTACATTTTGCAATTTTGTGGAAGCTCGTGAAAAATGCCAAGCACGTTCACAGAGTGCCAAGTGAATTGGCCTGACTGAATTGGCCGCATTTTAAATGCTCGTATCATCTAGTGCAGTGATTCCCAACGTGGGCGTTATTGCCCCCTTGGGGACAATGGAATGTTTCTGGGGGGCGGTAGAAGCTACGTGTATAACATGGGATCGTATGGGTTAGTTTGCGTTGGGGGCGATGGGAGAAAAAAATTCTGAAGAAGGGGGCGATGGGACAAAAAACGTTGGGAAACTTTGATCTAGTGCAAAATAGAAGTTTTTTTGTTACAAATTCATAAAATGTGACCAAACGTCCCGTTTTCAGGGACAGTACCGGTTTATAACTAATAAGAGGTGTGGCGAGTTCCATACGCGTTTCGTCCTTGTCAGAAACTTTCCTGACACAGGGGGTACTACAGAAACAGCAACATGACCACCGAAAAAGATTGCTGCAGCAGAGTCCCACATCGATTGGTTAGTGCATCAACCATTCGGTGAGTATGAAAAAAAAAGTCTGTCGTTCGGAATCGGCAATAAATTGTAGGTCCTGGTCTAATTAGCCCTCGTGTGCAGAAAATGACCGTGGTTCGACAAAAATGATCAAATGACATTTTGAGCTTCTACAAATCACTGTAGAAAAAAATTGTTTCAGGAGAAAAATAATGGTTCATCGTGGCGTGGTGATCATATTTCGTTAGAAAAATATGGAAAATGAAAATTTTATATAAAGAAAAATACGGGACATCACTGAAGATGTTGGCAAAACTACCAACTGTTTTAAAATTTCTGAAAAATTAACGAGGGGTGAGCAATGATGGGATAATAGAAATCGCAGCGAATTGAACTCTAATTAACCGACAAAATGTTTAGTATGGAAAATACACGAGATGAGAATTTAATAATTATCAAAATATTTTATAAATTATGAAAATTACCTTCATTCACAATTTCAGTAGAAATTTTAAATTCAAATTAGCATTGTTGAAATAAATAGGAAAATTGCATAAAGAAAGTCGGAACGGCCAAATTTACGTGAAAGTACGAGAATGTCCCGTAAAATAAGGGACTCGTGTGGTTACCCTTCTGAGAATATCCTATAAATTAATGTAAAGTTGAAAAACGATTTATACTTTTAATAATGTTTCCATGGTTGTCATGTAGCCTTCTACACACTTATTATAATAAAATTATTTTTATTTTAAAATTATGCTGATATATGTGTAATGACTATACGTCCTGTATTTCTCGGAACATCCCCGTATTTTCACGCAATTTTTACCATCCCGACTTTTTGGAATATGTCCCGTTTTTTTCTTTGGATTTTCAATCAAACCAACTTGAATTTTTTCTCTTCATTGAAATCAAGTATTAAAACTATCTTCCTAACTCATAAACTATAATACGATAGTTACGACTGTAAATAAGAATATTCACCTCGCATATGGCCCGTGATACACATGCTACTAAGTAGCACGAAAGTGGCATGCTTTCGTGCTATTTAGTAACATGTGTATCACGGGCCTATTTGCCCGTGGTTTTTCTTGAAGAATTGATTTCAATCCACTGTCTTTTACTGATAAATGTATTGTCTTGAAATCTATGACAATAATAAAATTTGATTTCAAATGGAATCTTATCAAAATTGTGGAACTTCTTCAAGCAGTGACATTCGGAATTTTCATTTTATCCCGAATGCAATTTAAACTCAGCCAAGAACTGGTTACGCAATATCTCGGCTGATAGAGATGGATTCAAACAATGAGGAATAATGTTTGTAACACATTATCAAGACTTTAAATAGATTCTTTTACATGTAAATTTGCGGATGCGTGCACAAAAGCATACCCGAATTTTTTGTAATTTTTTACTTTTCCTCACGAAGTTGAGGAATCAAACTACGCTAAATTATTAACGTAGCTCAAGGAATTGAAACATTTCCACGCCTCCCAACCCCCCCCCCCCCCCGTATCTCCAGCCATGTTGGCATTGCAGTCAGAGTCGACATAATTGAAGTTATTTGTCGTATAAATGAAAAATTTTAACATTAAAATCTACAGGGAGGAATTGTGATCACTGTTACCAGAAAAAAGAATTTTCAAGAGTGATTTCACTCTTCTCCAAAGTTTTAAGGGATAATTTTGTGTAGAGAGGAATATTTATTTTTATTACAATAAAAAAATGAAATTATATGTGACTACCTTCCCCCAATATATATATATTATTAGCATTTTATAATAATTTTGCATCAATTATTTACATCGATTGGATTTTTTTCTTCTTTATTGAGGAATTCCCCTCATCATTGGGGGAATTATATAATTTATGCCAAAATATACTGCCATATGTTCATATTTTATCATTTATCCCGCAAAATTATTTCTTTCGCGATTATTATTTTTTTAGCGAATTATTTTTTTAACGATAAAGTAGTCGACGTATCAGCTCAAAATAGTGCACTGAAAATGTAAAAAATAATTTTAGCCAGGTTTTCGGGTAAAATATCCCACTACGCGTCGCATAAATGTGAAAATCCCATAGAGGAGATATTCTAGAAGGTCGTATAAACGGTATCTACTGTATTCCTATAGTTCCACCTGCATTAGTGATATCAGGGAAGTTTCAATACAAAGGAAGAAAGGAAATAAAGAATGGAGAGGGATTTAGTCGCTCAAGGCACGATGATATCCATCTTGGCCGCACAGGGTACGATTCCTTCAAGTCGGGTACCGTTTGGTACATATGCAAAATTTGGTGATGATCGATCTAAAATTGTAGATTAGTATAAAGAACATACACACACACACAGACAAAAGATCAATTTTATATAGATTCTCATTTTATCTTTTTCTTGATCAAGAGCTGGATGGACAAAACAAAAGACCACCCCTCAACTTTTGGTTCGTAGACTCGGGTACAGAATATGTTTTTTGAACGTCGCACTACATCTCTGGGAACTGCTGTTGTGGAATCGAACCTCGAACTGGTAACTGTTTTGTGTCTCTGTTATCCAATTGATGTTTCCTCGCCTGTTTTGAGCATTGTGTGATCGCGTTATCGGTTAAATCACCACTGGACAAATTTTAACAACAATAACCTTCTTTTGGGCGTGTTTTGCATTTTGTGACGCCATCAACTGCATAAATACCCGTGATATTTATATATATTTTTTTGTGATGTGTGTGTATAGCAGCATAAAACAGAATCCGACCGGCCACCATGAAAATCGGGGGCATTGGTCACTTTTTGTCTCTCTAGTTTTCATTTGAGTTTCAATTTTTACTTTTCATCTTCTATAGCAGAATGCTTTGATGTCATTGAAGTCATCCATTTCACCTGCAGCCATGGGATATAGCAGTCCGACGTATGCGGAATATTTTCCTTTTCTTTTGCAGTACATCCAATACATGGCCCCACAAAGGGCCCGGAAGAGTTCTCATCATTTTTTGCTTTTTCATGCTATAAATTATCTATAGAAGGGGCCCGCGAAAAGTCTGACCGGAGGGCCCGCAAAAGATCCCAGCCTAGGGGCCCCGCTCCAGGATGTGCGGGGCCATGATCCAATGACGTCACAAGAGCTTCGCGCGGAGGCTTTCTGCTATAGTAGGTGTTGCCTATACCAAACAGAATTTCAAGGTAAACGATAGGGTAACCTCTACTCTTTTAAGAAATTGTTGGAAAATTATCTTTGTTTTAATGCTGTGGGACTGACTGAGTCTGAAATGAATGTTGTTATTTATTCACATTATACATCTCTCACCTAGAAAAGGACCCCCGTCTGTGTTTAACAATGAACGTTAACTAAGTTTTATTTTCTCTTTGCCATCTAATAATACAGTTGAATCATGCTCGTATCCGCAGTTGGAAACGGATGAGCTTGAGAAAGATTCAAGTTGAATGTGGGAATTACGTGCTGAATTATTTATTGTGTTGTATCTTGCACTGTGCGGTATTGTCACATAATCATTAGTTTTTATAATTTTTTTAGTGTGTATTATTTTTTTCGTGATAATCGCTCTTATTATGGCTAGTAGTTTTGTTATATTTGACACTCATATTTTTTGAGGGCATTATCTTTTATCGGCTCGCATTCGCGCCTTGAAGTTGGGAACCACAGAAAGCCAACTTCAGCCGACCACCACTGTGGCGACGGTGGCATTTGTATCGCGGAATTTTTGTGCATCGCGTATTGCGTTTTATTACGGTATTGTTGGGGAATGTCTTAATTCATTACGTATTGTAAACTCGCATTGGGCGGTGTTGTGGAAATGTGCATTGCGTGAAGCATTTTATTACGTATTGTATCTCGTATTGTGGTGTATCCCGTTACTAGGCGGTATTCTAAAACTGTTGTGCATCGCGCGAATAGTAATACTTTATAACGTATTTTTGGATGTCGTCGTTGTTGATAATTCTTATCGTGTTGCAATCGCGTATTGTGGTGTATCTCGTACTGGGTGGCAATGGGCGATTGCTGTGCATCGCGTATTGCGATTTATTACGTATTGTGAGATGTTTTGGTTCATTGCTGGTGGATGATTACTTGTGGTTCATTACTGGTTCATATAAGGGGAATTTCGCTTTATTACTTATTACTTCTGAAACTCGTATTGGGCGGTATTGTGGAATTTTTTGTGCCTCGCGTATTGCACTTTATTACTTATTGTGATATGTCTTGGTTCATTGCGTATTGCAACTCGTATCGCGTGTTGGGCGTTGTTGTGGAAATGTGCATTGCGTGTAGCACTTCAGTACGTAGTTGGCTGTCGTGGTTCATTACGTATTGTGGTGTATCCCGTTACTAGGCGATATTCTGAAACTGTTGTACATTACGCGCGAGTATTATACTTTATAACTTATTCTTGGATGTTTTCGTTGTTGATAATTCTTATCGTGTTACATCGCGTATTGTGGTGTATCTCCTATTGGGGGGTAAGGGGTCATTCAAGTATTACGTCAGCATCGGGGGGGGGATTTCGGATTTGCTGACTTTTGATGACGAGGGGTGGGTTGAAGATTGCTTACGTCATCAACCACCCCCTTTTTGAAGATATTAAATATTCTAAGCTGCGGACGAAATTTTGCTGACGGGGGGGGGGGCGAGGGGGTTTAGTGTTTTGCTGACAAGGGGAGGGGGTCAAAAATGGCTGATAATCTGCTCACGTAATACTTGAATGGCCCCTAATGTGCAATTGCTGTGCATCGCGTATCTACGTATCACATATTGTGGTGTATTCCACACTAGGTGGAGTTGCGAAACCCTTGTGCCTCGCTTGTAGCATTTTATTACGTATTGTAACTCTTACAGTGTTGCATCGCGTATTGTGGGTATATCTCGTATTGGGTGGTGTTTATGTGCATCGCGTAGTGAGCGTTATTACGTATTGTTGTGTGGGTATCGCGATTCATTATTATACGTAATTGCATCTCATATTGTGTTGCATCGCATACTGTGGCGTAACTTGTATTGAATTCCGTTGTTATGCGTATTGGGTGTTGTGTATAGGGTGGATCGAATTTCAATCGATAGTAATTTGTACTATAGGGCGGATCGAAATGTATATAAAAGAATCTGCTTGGGGTATGCAAAAGTTGTCTTCTAAGAACACTAGCATAAATGCAAAATTTTTTCAACTTCAATTGATTTCTTCCGGTGCCCCGAGACACTTAAATATTTGCCAAAGATCGATTTTTATGCAAATTTTGAAAAAAAAAATTAAAAATGAGTTAAATAGTCGATTTCACAGGGAAAATAGTAGAGGCAGGGAAAAAGAATCATTTATTGTTTACTTTTTTCGAATATATGAAATTATTTAGTATAGTAAAAGTTGGAAGAAATGGTGAAAATATTCATGCCATACCCAAGCAGTTGAAAGATGCATTCGCCTAGTGTGCTCGAGCACCTCAGAATTGATTCAGAAATCAAAATTCCTCATGTAAAGCTTAAGACGATCGCTCATGGGCCTGAAACACTTTCGAAATGCCTCGGATCTATCATAATGGTGAACGAAACAAAAAGGCAAAATAAACAGTTTTAAAAGAAAAAAATTATTAAAATTGCATTTTTCATTGGAGCTTCATATTATTTTAATTAATCATATTCCCATAGGCATTAATGGGATACTTTCCGAATTTTTAAAATAAATTGAAGGCACTGAACTAAAAACTTATGACCAGTGGAGAATGAAAAATGATCTTCCCCTTTAAAAAATAAATTAAAAATATAAAAACCCCTTATACAAGGATAAACTTTTATCTTTCCCCTTTATTGGATCATGTAAATTACCTGAAGACGCATTAAGCAGTCATGGTGCTTAAATTTATTTAGTTATTAATATTTTAAGAGAATTCGATCCGGCAAAACACATGTTAATTATAGGGAAAAGAGTGGTTTGTTTGGGCTTACTTGTCAGCCCATAGGGTTGCCACAACGGCTTCAATTTTCGTGCCTGATGTCACCTCCTTGTATTATAACCTTCTTGAGATATGAAGACCGCTACCGTGTCGAGTGATATAAAGCACCGGCGGCATATGCCGCATCTTCTCCATCTTGAGGACCTTTTAGGGCCTTTAGATTTCAAATTTACTGTTATGCTTAGTATAAGACAATTAAATAAACGTAGGAAAAAGAAGCGAGGGGAGGACATAATTTTGTAGTAATAAATTTTGATGAACATGTCTGGACGAATAGGAATTGTCTATTTATCGATTACGATGAAATTTTTTTATCGTAGTATAATCGGAGTCAGTCATTTTACTCACCGCCTTGTTATCCTTCGTTGTGACTGGCCGAGAGGGTAAACCAGCTGCGTCCTAGATACTATGTGAGACAACATTTCTTTAAGCCAGCGGTTCTCAACCGGTGCTCCGCGGAACCCTTGGGGCTCCTTGTGTACTCTCCAGGGGCTCCGCGGCCGCTCGAAGAAAATAATAAAAAAGTAAAATTAAAAAAAAAAAGATTATAAATATTTTTAAATAGTTAAAATGAATCAGTAACTTTGATCAGTAATTAAAAAATTTCTCACGGGGCTCCGCCATAGAATTTTTTCACTAAAAACGGCTCCGCCAGTCGAAAAAGGTTGAGAACCGCTGCTTTAAGCAAACCTTAAGTACACTTTGAAGAAGGAAGAGTTTTGATTGAAATTTTAAAACTTTTTTCTCACACTTTTTTGTCATTTTTTATATATATATATATAATTTTTTTTTTTTTTTTTTTGTTCCTTGCATATAAAATATACAGGGGATTTTTTTTTTTCGAAGTTTTCTAAGTAAAAAAATAAAATATTTCTTTTTTACTCAACTGTAGCTATCAGGCGAAAGTCTCCCTGTGTAGTCATAGTGAAGTGTCGATTGGAGGGGGATATGAGAACTCATTCTCAGTAGTGATAGCTAGGCCGTTTGGGTTGTGGGTGCACGTCCAATGCACCCAAGTTGCTTTGAAGTCAGTGAGCTGTAGCTGCTCGTTCTCGGAAGCGGCGTTTTAGCCGGGAAGCTATGGCTGCTCGTCTTCATCGGTGACATGAGAGCAAAAGGCGGTGGGGACCACTCGTTTGGCATCCTTTGGCCTGTTTGAAATGGCCCACTTTCATCTGGACAAATTGCTTACTTCTCCTAGGGAGACAGAGTCCTCCGGTGCCTGATAGAGCAAATGGCTGCACATGCGCATTCTCAGCAGTAACGTTGGAGCCAGGGTTTATCGATGTGTTCGTCTGTATCAATGGCTTCGGAGTTGAGGGCTCTGGAGCTTATCCTCAACAGTTTCGTATGAGCCTGGGGGCCGTGGGTCCTGGTTAGTCGTTTAACCCTGCCTCATTTTCAGACCCTGCATGCACAAATGCGTCATTTCCCAGATTTTGCTAAATTTGCACGTTCATGCTTCTGGCATGGGGGGGTGGGCGATGTAATGAAGAACTATAGTAGCTCTATGAGCAATTTTCATTTGAGAAATTAACTTGAAAACCATAAGCTTACCATGCGCTAAAATCGCTCATGTAAAAGTAAACTCGTAAGTTTACTTCTTCATGTTTAGTGTAGTTTCATTCTGCATAGAATCTTTTTTTTACCGTCATCGCTTCGTTTTACAGTGAGTTATGATAATGATGGAAAACACACTGATGGGTCAGTAAATAAGTATTTATTGGACAGAAATCGCCTCCTGATTAACCCTGGAAATCAGAAAAGCACTTTCAAAATTAAACACACGTCGAAAATCAAACCATCGGTATATCAGTGCTAACAAAGGCCACCAACGGTAATAAGATGCAATTCACAGCTTCCTTAGAGGTGACTCTTTTCCGCTTGCTAAATATTAACCTTCGGATCTAGTGCTTCATGCACACTCCGAAGTTGTTACATTTTATCACAACATAATGATAGATATTGAATTTTGAAATATCCCCTTTTTACAGTGAGCCTCTACATTACAAACTAAAACTACTGACCAAATAGCATAATTATAGCTCCAGCACAGCTCCCGAGTGGCGCAGTGGTAAGATGCTAATCTTCCACTATGAAGGTTGCTGTCAAGGTCCGTGGGTTCGAATCCAGTTAAACGAACATCAAGAAAAGTTCTTTACCTATCGAGTCTGGGGCAACCCCCGATAGATGGCGCCTTCCTTTCTCACCCATCTTCACTAGTTGGAAATTGCCATATGGCGATATAGTAGTGGTTTCGCACGCGGCACGGCGTGATTTCTCTATTTAAACCTTTGAACTCCCATTAGGGGTCGAATTTCGAAAAATTCTTTCCTAGTGGGTCTTTACTTCGTGAAATTTCATGATTATAGATAGAGTATAAGTAATATTTATTACGGTTCCCGTTGCATACAACCCATGTTCAGGGCCGTCTTAAGAGCATCATGGGCCCCCGGGCCAAGTGGTTTTTCTCAGGCCCTACCCGGTAAATTCTAGAAAATTTCAACCTCATCTTATTTTTGTGAGGCCCCTCTTTTCTTGAGGCCCACGGACCATGCCCAGGTGGGCCCATGCGTTAAGACGGCACTGCCCATGTTTAAATAGTGTAAGCACCCCTTTCACCTGCTTAGATGCAGCCCGAACTGGAAAGAGAACCACATTTCGATATGAAATGTGTTAGTTTTATGAAACGAAAATCATAATAAACATTAATGATACATTGTTCCTGTCACATTTATGTAGGGTGAGAGTGGCCAACCTGCGGCACGCGGGCTACAAGTAGCACACCATGGTATCAGGAGTGCAACACTGACGATTTCCAGAAAAACTAATGAAATTCCATTCCATTGTTCACACAATCAAAAAAATTCTCTCCAACTTTTAAACAATCCTTTTCTTATGAATGGTGGTCTTATAGGGCCGCCAATCTCATGTTTAATTAATATCGTAAGCACTCTTAAAGTAATAATTACGTGGTCACGTCCTGCTCAATGCGTTTCTGTTCGGTTTTTCACCTTTGAGGATTAAATTATTTATTTCATCAATACTGGAATCATTTCTTTCGTTAATGCTGAAAAATTTCATCAATTCTGGAATTCATTCATTAGCTCTTTGATTTCCCTTCATTAATTCTTTGATTTTCCTTCATTAATTCTGAGATTTTCTTTCATTAATTCTGGAATTATATTCTTTATAAATTATTATTCTTTCATTACTTCTGGAATAATTTCTTTCATCAATTCTGGAATTTTTTTCCATTAATTCTTGAATTATTTCCTTTATTAATTATTATTTATCCTTCATTACTTCTGAAATAATGTTTTTCATCAATTCTGGATTTGTTTCTTTCATTAATGCTGAAATTATTTCTTTCATTGATTCTGAAATTATATCTCATTAATTCTGGAATTATCTCTTTCATTAATTCTGGAATTATCTCTTTCATTAATTCTGGAATTATCTCTTTCATTAATTCTGGAATTATCTCTTTCATTAATTCTGGAATTATCTCTTTCATTAATTCTGGAATTATCTCTTTCATTAATTCTGGAATTATCTCTTTCATTAATTTTGGAAAATCATCTGTCATTTATTCTAGACTGTTTTTTTCCATCAATGCTGAAATTATCTCTTTCATTAATTCTGGAATCATCTCATCGATGCTGAAATTATTTCTTTTATTTATTGTTTTAAATTCCCGTGGATGCCATAAGAAAATAACGGGGGATTGTGTTTGTTTTCACGGATGATTTTCGGACGGAAGATGTTGGGGGACACCGTTCCCAGCACTGCCAAGGCGGAGACCGCTGACGTCATACTCTCTCCCGATGAGTAGAACCTATTTAACCTCAGTTATCTGAAAGTATTACAGATAAGAGAGAGAGAGAGAGAGTATAGTAATATAACTGTGTTTTCCTTTCATTTGTTTTTTTTCCTACCTTTTTCTAACACGCCATTACGTTAGAACAAGGAGACATCATCCGAATTTTTTGCCAATCAACTTTTATAAGAGAAGAGTTTAATAACATCTGTTAAAGCTAAAAATTATTTCGACCCCCAATCACAGTAAAAATTTCAATCACATTTCATGATCATAATCAACTAAAACATGAGTGTGTGTGTTTTAAGGCAAATGTACCAAATTTTCTAAGCAGTTACAAAGGCCGCGTATGAAGCTGCCCGTTTCGTCATTTTTCAAATTGCACGAACGCACGTGATTTAAAAATTACGTAAACAATCTGTTGGCTTTTGAAAAGTTTTGTTCAGCTTGTGTGAAACGTGTTTATTTCCCTCAAGGGGTTATGAAGTGGGAAATGATTCGCCTTTCAATCCAAAGGAAATCAAAGCAGAGAAGTCTTGAGGTGATTTATGCGTTGCTTTTCATTTCTTCGATGTGCGTTCAAACTACACCCGAACAAGAGCAACATGGGCAACAGCCCAAGACCGTTTCCGACGTGGGACCTGAAGCACCCGTCGCTCACTTGAGGGTAAACATATTCAATCAACCTCTTTAAACTTGAGTTAAAACTAACCATTGAGAAGTTTTTTTTTTCATATTCGTGTTTTTTGAATGTCAAAATGTCCTTTAAAAAGAAAATATTTAATCAATTAGTTAATTAATTATCTAATTTATTGGTCCATCTTTATTAGGACCTATTGAGGTAGGTGCCCTTCGCATACCTCAAGTCTTAACTTGAAAAAAAAGTCATTAAACCAGCGTTTCTCATCCTATGGTCAGCGACGATGTGGCATAAGGGCAGAGCTCTTCAACCTTTTTCTAGTCGCAAGCATTGTTTGTACCCATCACCAAAAGAAGAGCACCCTTACGTCAAGTTTATGCATGATATCAGGATGATTTGAGTCCTTCAATACAATTTGTACAAGGCGTTTACTTAAGACGTTGATCAAGTCCTCGCGAGCACAAAATTGGACATGAGCATCGAGCACTCTGGGTGCTTCGGTGAGCACCGTGTGTTGTAATTGATAATGCTAATATCCATATGGGCCTCAAGTAAAAATTTTAACTTCATACTTAGATTCACCATTGGGATCTTAAATACTGTAAAATACGGGATGTCACCAATTGCCATCAAAAACGTTGCCATAAGTCGGCAAAATCCCTAACTATAGGCGAAAAATTGAGGGAAAAAACGTTGTGGAACCTGGCAAATACATAAGTGGAATACTTGTAGCCATAATTATCATAACACTTATGAGAAAGCTGTTTATTCATGGTTTTAGTATACATTAAAAACTTGAATGAGGATCGTCGAAAAAAACTAGACCAATGTATAAAACAAATTCGGAACAACTGAAAATGCAGAGACATCCCGTAATACAGGACACGAGTTGTGTCAGACATTTGAGTGGTCCTCGGGTTAAGAAAAGTAGAGAAAAACGCTGATTATAGAATAATTAAAAACGGTCCAATGAACATTGGAGCGAATAAATCATTCTGATTTCTTCACATTGATGCAATATTAAATACCAATGATTTATAACCTATTGAATAAAAATTGAATTAATTTAATTTGAGATTGATATTGTCGAGATGAATTATTATTTTTAACAATTTATCCATTTGGTTTGGGGCCATTCAAGTATTGCGTCAGAATCGATGGGGGGAAAGGGGATTTCCGATTTGCTGACTTTTGATGATAAGGGGGGAGGGGGGGGTTTGGATGATGCTTACGTCATCAACCACCCTTTATGAAATATTCTGAATGGCACCTTATTCGGTGCGCCAAAAAACGAGAAAAATCTTTCGCTAGTTTGTGGGCACCTGAACTAACATTCTCCCTAATGATAAATCCCTTACAGAGCCACTTCAGCGATCTCTAAATGTTTCGCGGATCTTTCAAGTGTTCAGGAAATGCGTCCGGGCCGCTTAAGTGCTCTGGAACTGTGCCACGCATCAATCAATGATTCGCAATTATGCCACGGATAACTTAAGTAATCTGGGAATGTTCCGCGGATAGATGTGTGGGTAGTGATGTAGAACCGCACTGGGGGACGCTCTAAGACTGTGCCACATGTCACTCAAGAGTACTTCAGTGATCTGAAAATGTGCCACGGGCCACTTGAACGCTCTGGAATTGTGCCACGGGTCATTTAAGTGATTTTTTAATGTGCCGCTTAGTTCATTTTTACAAAATTAGGTTTGAAAGGATAAGCCACATCAGATAACATTCAGGGTCACATTTGGTCTGCAGGTCAAGGGTTTACCATATGACTTGAAGGGTGGGTCGTAATGAATTTCTTAAAGAGAAATTTTGAGTTCTTACCCTTCACAAATAGCATTTAAATTAACAGTAATTTATTGTAATAACAATAAAGGTGTTTTCTTTCAAGAGGAATTTTAAATTTTTTTAAAAAACTTTTTGCATTAAAATTTTTTTTCGTCGGGGAGGCACGAGCCTCCTATGTCCCACTCCCGCGTACGTTTCTGATCCCACTAATATGTGTTAGGAGGTAGGGACAGTGCTGACCAAATTTTGCTGACAAGGGGAGGGAGTCAAAAATGGCTAAAAATTTACTTACTTAATACTTTAACGACCCCTTATTTACGTCCCTGTAATAAATGATTACGTCCTTAATATGTTAGTTCGGACATGGAAAGAGTACGTGTGTTTTCGTGTATGTTTTCGTAATTATTCATTAATATTTCAAATTCTGCTCGAAAGCATCGGATATTATGATTGACAATACAATTTCAATGCTATGATAAAGATTTTTATTAAATAGAATAAACAATAAGCTGCAGTTATCAATTAAACTCATTGGTTCAATGATCGCGTTCTCATCTTATCATTATCACGTTATCTTTTGGTGTTAGCTTTGAAATATATAAAGTTGATTTGATTATAATGAGTATTCACTGCAATATATCTTGGAACAAAGTTGAGTTTAAACTCGATATTCTGTTAGGGGTCATTCAAGTATTGCGTCAACATCGATGTGGGGAGAGGGTTTTCGATTTGCTGACTTTCGATGATGGGGGGGGGGGTTTGATTGGATGACGCTTACGTCTTCAACCCCCCTTTATAAAGATATGAAATATTCTTAATGGCATCTTATTCGGTGCGCCAGAAACGGAAAAAAACCTTTCGATTGTTGTTGGGCACCTGAACTAACATTCTCCCTTATTGATAAGTCCCCTACAGAGCCACTTCAGTGATCTCTAAATGTTTCACGGATCCTTCAAGTGCGCTGGAACTGTGCAACATATCACTCAAGTGATCCGTAATTATGCCACGGAGATCACTCAAGTATCCAATGAATGTTCCGCGGGTAACTTGAGTGATTTAGAACCGCACTGGCGGGGACGCTTAAGTGCTCTAAAACTGTGCCACGTTTCACTCAAGGGATCTCTAAATGAGCCACGGATCGTTTAAGTATTCTAGAACTGTAGCGCGGATTACTTAAGTGATCTTCGAATGTGAAAGCGAACTTTGAGGCCTACTCCAGTGATCTGAAAATCTGCCACGGGCCACTTAAATGCTTTGGAATTGTGCCATGGGTCATTTAAGCAATTTGTAAATGTGCCGCTTAGTACATTTTTACAAAATTAGGTTTGAGGGGCAAGCCACATCAGATAACCTTCAGGACCACATTTGGGCTGCGGGTCAAGGGTTTACCATATATGGCTTAAGGAGTGGGTCGCAATGAATTTCTTAAAGAGAAATTTTGAGTTACTACCCTTCAAATAGCATTGAAATTCACAGAAATCGATTATAATAACATATATAAAAATTTTCTTTTTAAATATTTTTGCATTAAAATTTTTTTCCGTTTGAAGGAGGTGCACGAGCTCCCTATGCCCCTCCCTCCCGCGTACGTTTCTGATCCCACCAATATGCGTTAGGATGTAGGGGACAGTGTTGACTAAATTTTGCTGACAGGGGGGGGGGGAGGTCAGAGTTTTTGTGACTTTTACTGACAAGGGGGAGGGGTGGGGTAAAAAATGGCTAAAAATTTGCTGACGTAATACTTGAACGGCCCCTTAGAAATCTGTAAGAAATGAAGTCTAGGAAACCATTGTACTGTGTGTATTATGCATCGCAATACTTTCCCGTACCAAAATTTCAGATGCAATGTAAATTCCCTCTTTCTTGCCAACAAAAAAGTTCCGCATTTTTATCCGCTTTTGCAATGTACGAGAAAGTGTAAATAATGTAGAAAAAATAGTTATTAAATGCCACGGCAACTTCGCTGATTCGATGAATAATTAAATAATTACAGTTGTGGTACGATGGTAAAGCGGCAGAGTACGGACAAGAGATGCTCATCGCTGACACGCAAAATGAGCCGAAAGTCGAGTTCGACGCATCTGCCAATGAGCTGTACACTCTGGTCATGATCGGTGAGTTTGTAATTTGCCTTAACACTACATGCGCAATCAGACTGTTAGGTGCCTGCACATGCTTCCGGTAGCACTCAGTCGGTAGTAAATTGCCCATGGCGGTAGACCAGAGTTGTTCTCGGTTTGAATGAATGAATGTACTCATTGTAAGATTATATTAATGTTATGCTCTTCATTTAATTAATATCGGTTTGTTTAGGTCTCGACCGTCCAAATCCGAACGAACCCCGTTTGACGCAGTTCTTACATTGGCTGGTCGTCGATATTCCCGGGAATGATGTCTCTAAAGGAAAAGTCATCGTTAAATACAAGGGTCCACCTATTTGCCCTGGAAGTAGGTTACTTTTTATTTACGAGAACATTTCTATTGCTTAGTAGCTCACTGGAGTAGCTTGTAATAATATTTTTATTCGTCCGCTCTCTATCACCAAGTTTAGTAATGTATTTGTGACCGAGTATTTCGAGATAAATGAAGATTTCGAAACAGAAAAACGATATTTTCAATTTAGATCAATATTTTTATTGACGTAACCTACACTTTGCATCATTTATCATGGAAAATAGCGATATAGTTTACAGGAATTTCATTTTTTGAGATTTTTATTTTATTTATTTATTTAATATTGTTTGGCCGAGTCCTATACAAGAGGATGCGAAAGTTATGTATGACGATTGATGGAACAGGAAAATATTCGGAAATCGTAGTGCAATGTACAATATTTGGTGGTAGGTTGTTCCAGTCGGTAATAGTTCTTGGGAAGAAGCTAAACTTGTGACAATTTGAAGAAGCAAAGATGGACTAATTTTTGGGAATGGTTGAGTCTAACAGAGAAATGAGAGGGTTTAATTAGAATAATATCGACACTCCAACACAAAAAACCCATGGAGGATTTTGAAAAGAAACGTTAAACGAGAGATAAGTCTAAGTGAGGAAAGTGGTTGGATATAACAGTTGACGCTTGAGCTTCGATATGGAGACAGACGAAGACCAACAGTTAAAAATGAAGCGAGTGAACTTATATTTTGGATAGATTATAATTTTTCTATGTTGGTTTGAGTAGGGGGGGGGGGCAGGGAGGATATATGTTTGGTATAGAGTTTTTCAGGTTACAACGAAGGAAAAAGAGTTTTGGAGACAAATATTAGAAATATAATCAACGTGAAGATTTGAGTTCATTTTTCAGAAAGCTCCAAAGAAACAATATCCCAAAAAAAATTTTGATAAGGAATAAGTTATATTTTTCGGAAATACACTGCTGGCCACCCAAATTGCAACACCAAGAAAGACAAGAGATATCGCAACAATATTTATTTTGTAGATAACATGTTGACCAAGCATCAAATGATTAAATTTATAGCCGCCATTGTTGGAGATCACCGCTGCCACACGCCTCGGCATTGATTCAAAGAGACTTTGGATGTGTTCTTGGGGTACAGCAGACCAAGCAACTTCCACGCGTTGCCAAAGTTGATCTGGTGTGGCAGCTGGGGATGTAATCTGGGTCAATCGTTGAGCAACCATGGACCACATGTTTTCTATCGGCGAAAGATCCGGAGAGCGAGCTGGCCAGGGAAGCAATTCAATCTGGCGATTGACGAAGAACCTTTGGACAATGCGTGCCACGTGTGGTCGCGCATTATCCTGTTGAAATATGGCTGTGGGCAAGCCCTGAAGGTAAGGAAGGACAACTGGCTCCAACACCTCGGAGATGTAGCGCTGGCTTTTTAAAGTACCGGCAATGCGTACTAGAGGAGTGCGAGAGTGATATCCAATACCGCAATACCCGGACCAGTGTGGCGGTGCATAACGCAGCTGTTCAGCATCCTGTCTCCACGGTGTCTCCAGACTCGAATCCGACCATCGTGGTGTTGCAGACAGAAGCGTGACTCGTCAGTAAAGACAATTTCATTCCATTGTGCCGTCCACATCCTTCTTTCATCGCACCATTGGCGGCGGAGACGTCTGTGGTTCTGCGTCAAGGGTAGACGAAGCAATGGACGTCTTGCGGACAGACCACTCTGCTGTAAACGGCGTCGAATGGTACGCGCAGACACTGCATGATGCGGTACAGACTGAATGTGCTGTGCTATGGTTCGTGATGTGGCTGAGCGATCCGTCACTGCCATACGCACAATACGCCTGTCATCACGTGAAGTGGTGCACTGAGGTGGATGCGATCGAACACGTCGGTCCGTCGTACCCTCCGGCATCCAACAATCACATATCCGCATTACAGTTGTTTGGTTTCGTCCAACACGACTACCGATTTCCCTTAAAGATAATCCACAATCTCGGTAGGCCACTATCCTTCCTCTGTCGAACTCGGATACTTGATCAAAAGATGATCGCTGTTTTCTACGAGGCATAATTGATCGTTTTTTTTAAAAAACCACAAGAAAAACACAATTGCCGTACTTCAAATCGTCGAAATCTCCAAGCCTTAAATAGCGCTTTGAAGTGGCGCCACAGGCGCGCGTGATGTGCGTCTGCGCTGAAATTCTAATCATTTGCATATCTCACCTCCGCTAATGCATGTTGTAAATTTCATATTATTTGCATGCTTCCTTCAGGGTGTTGCATTTACGGTGGCCAGCAGTGTAATTATTTGTATATTTCGTAAAGTCGACGTAATTTATTTACAATAATAATTGTATCTAATTTACAATTAAATGCATTATATATGGTATCCATTAATTCCTGTGGAGTTGGCTGTTAATTCCGGGATAAAGATGTACTACCAGCCACATTTCTAAATTTTTGATGTGTGAGATGACTGTATAAATAGTCATCATCACTATTCTCTTATGTCAGCCCGCTCATCATGCTGACTTTTACTTAATTACTAAGTATTTAATCAATTATTCATTCTCAAGATTTGATCGTACAGTTGCGTTGTGTTTAAGACAAAATAAAAACAAATTAACATACAGTAACCCAGTTATTAAACGCACGGAGGCAAGTTAGAAGTTTAAAAATTATTTAATAGAGACGTTCAACACAGCAGACATCAGTATAGACCATAATGTATCTCCTTAACAATTACTGCTTTATGCGATCAGCACCAATGCAATTAACCTGTACTGTATCTGAGACGTTATCACTATATACGAATTCAACAATTACCTAACTGGACATTACGGGTTAAGGAAACGATAGAGTGGTGTACTCACCCCAGTCCTCGTGTGTGATCGCCTTGCCATCTTAGCTGCTGCTCTTTTTCCTCACGGCACTTTCTCTAGGGCGGCACTATATCCTTTTGGTTAAATTCCGCGACTCTCCACTATGTCTAGAGTCTGACTCCCTCTTACTATCTCTGCCTTTCCATCTTAGTCCTACTCTATATCTCTCTCTTACTATATCTCTCACTATCTCCTACTATATCTCTTCCTATATCTTTTCATCATCAGCCTCCTGATTATACATCCTCTTCGGCTCCTCCTTAGAACCCAGGATTCGCTCCGTCTTCCAATTTTTCTTTCCGCGCGGCCTCAAGCAAGGGCAATTTGATTGGACTTTCGCGTGACCATTCCGGAGAAGATCGGTGCTATTCATCCCTAATAAAATTCGCCCCTTCCTAAATAATCGGAATGCCTACGTGCACCGGTCACCTTCATATCAATACCTAAGGCGACCCCCATGTTACAAGCAGAGCACAGGTGCTCTAATTGGCAATGCCGCTTTGTATTTATATTTCCTCTCTTACATCCATTTCTAAAAGCGAGCAATATCCGTCCTATTCATTAATTTCACCATTTCATTATTCTCGCTCTCCCTAACTTACGCCTCAGGAATCGAATCTCATTCCGTAACAGCTCCTATTCACGTATTTTAGAAAAACACCTTTTTCCTGTCACCAAGCCTTGAGCATGCCAGGTGACGGTTATACACGCGTGTGAAAGTCGTACCGACAGTTTGCTTACGGGTAACCTATACATGACGATTCAATCTCTTTCTAATATCCTCTTTCTTCAATACCCTCTCTCTTTTCAAGTTGCGTTCAAATTGCATCTTCCTTTCAGTGAAGGTCCCGAATCCATTGACATCCACTATTCATGTATTTTCCATCTTACATTCTTATTTCGTAGCTTCATACCTTGCCAGATGAATTGTGCTTCATCGGCAGTTGGCGTAAAGCACGTTCTTCCATTCTTACCTAATCTTATATCACTCGTAGCCGCCCTGCACGTGTTCTTTACAACTACCCAAAGCCAAGTTACCAAACACAAAGTCTCAATACCACACCTGTTACCTAGTCACCTTTCAATTAATCTTTTAAATACAAAATAATCCTTAAACAATTAACCATTTAAATAAATTAACAATTTTAACTAATTACATTTATATTCAAATAATTACGAATAATTATGAGCGAAACGGACCCGCTCATACTTATACCAACCATGGATTCAATGCATTACTGCGTTTAATTAGCAGAGCGATGATGATGGCGGTATGAGTTGTTAAAGTCTCATCTACGGCACCCCGATATACGAGTGAAGGTTCAAGGAATGTCCAATAATAATAATCACCAGAGAAAGCATGCAATGCACTTACACTGAAAAAAAAGTAGTGAATAATAAAAGAATAATGAATAAAGATTAAAAATAATCAGAAATAATAGTCAGAAGGGAGAACACTTCGCATACGAAGACAGGTCGATATCCTCAATAGCGGAAGCAAATCTTGCGTAGGAGACTCATACAAGTTCTGAAGGCAGAGATTCTTCCACATTCTCGCCAAACGGCCTCTGCACTCGTGGATGGAAAAAAGCAATCTCTTCTGGCCGTTGGTATTCTTATTTAGAAGCGATGCCCACGTAGGTTAATTCGTCTGTCCATGATCTCAAAGAGAGGTTCTCTCGGTGGTAGATGAACCATCGGTTGGACTAGTTTGTAGCATATCTTCAAGATCTACAGTGATTCTACGCCATTCCAGTGAGCGCAAACCCTGAAATTGAAAACTCTCGGAATAAGACTAGCCGCTCATGCCAGCTACTTGTTTGGTAAAGGACCTCTGTGGCTTTTCGAGAAGTGGCTTTTTATGTCCTTAATTCTATAGGGGCTCCATATGGCAACGGATGCGCATCACACTTGCGATATGCCATGCATAATATGTACGAAATTCTGTTAGTTTTGCAGAATATGCCATGATAATGTTTAGTAAAATCCAGGATGCGGCTCGATCCCGAAATCGATGCATTTATCTAATTGCTGTAACGTTCCGTTACTATAGTTGATATTCACGATCGCAGCGTCTGCCCAAACGCATTCATCCGCTTTTTGGTGTTTAAAAATAGGGAGTTTATATCGTAACTCCACCAAACACCAACCCTGGCTATATCGTTATACTGCAATTTACTACCGTTGATGAGTTGAGATGGAAATGATGGTGCCATCTCTATGTGTTCGCCTCAAGCTCATTAGGAAAATATCTATATCCTTCTCCTCTTCCCTTGGGTTTGAACCTGGGACCGTGACGGCAACCTTCACGGTGGTACACGAGCGTCTTATTGTCACGCCACTCAGACACCTCGACAACTCCACTGGAAAAGTTGTTGGCATGAAATTCTTATATCCCATACTATATTTGTATTGTAGCAAATAACTTCACGTTATCAGCGAATTGTAATAGAGGAACGCAGCCTGTGATATATATGAATAGTGTGACTTTTTCATCTGACAACTCAGTTTTTGAGATACAGTGTTTTCCATCGCTACAAATCTGATTAATATGTTGACGCGTCACGATGTCGTTTCAGGTGATCATCATTATGTCTCAATGATTTACAAACAATTTGGACGTTCTGGTGTGGATTCGTTCAAGAAAAGGAACGATTTCGACGCGACCGAATTCGCCAAGGATCAGAACTTGGGCTACCCCATAGCTGGAGGCTTTTTCTTCGCTGGCTCACGATAGAGAACATTTTTGGAAGCGAGGCATTTCCAATGGACAATCGCAATTCGTTGAGTTTTCGTAATTCGAGTTTTTTCCCTCTTCGAGAATGAAGCAAATAAAAGAAACGCTTTCTTTCTAAAAAAGTTGTTACGATTTTTTTTAAACATTTTTTACTACTCCATATTATAATGGCAGTTTTGTTTATTGACGGTGTCGTACTCCGATGGAAAAATACACGTAACGGTGACATGATACTTGGAATTGATGAATAGCTATTATCCGACTTTCGTAAATTTCGATTATGATTGGCGTAATTTGCATAGTGATGTTATTCTGACAACATTCCCGGACTTCATCGTTTATTTCTTCTATTTTTAGGCTTTCGTTTTCTGAAGTAATTGAACGAAAATTAGTTGGAAATAATGTTCTGCCGAATTTAAGCCACACCAATCATGTTCGTGAAATAATGTTTTATAAAAATGGTAGCGAAACAACTTACCAGGCAGGTTGATATTGTATATCCGTAGTTCTAGCGAAAACATACAGTATCTTTCAAAATGTATTTATCAGAATTTAGTTCTCTCGCTATCTCAAAGTAAGGGAGACTTCAGTGATTCTACGCCGTTCCAGCGAATGAAAACCCTGAAACTGAAACCTCTCGCAATAAGACCATCATTTTCTTTCTTTCAAACCGAGCACAACTCAGATCTATCACCATCTATGAGCGATTTACTACCTAGTGAGTTAAAGTGTAACTGTGTGTGTGTACCTAACAGTTCGAGTGCGTATGTAGTGTTGTTTGATTTTTCAGTGCTGCCATCTATATTTCAGAAGTGAAGTGAGTGATGTCTTATGATTGAATTACATTTGTACTGTTTGTAGATATGTTGCTCTCTGTGGCGAAACTTTTTAAAGGGGAGAATCGACTCGCATTCGCGCCTTGAATTTGGGAACCAACCAACTTCAGCCGACCACCATTATGGCGACGGTGGGGTTCGAACCCGTCACTATGACCACTCGACCACCATAGCGGCAAGTACGGGAGACTGGGGCTAGTTGGTATAGGTTGCGCCCGAGTGGCACGCAGTGGTAAGATGCTCGTCTTCCACCTTGAAGGTGACCGTTCAAGGTCTACGGGTTCGAATCTCTTCGAACTTATATCACAAATATATTTCCAATTTTGAGATTTTCTGTCATTAATTCCGAAATTTTATCATTTTTCTGTGATTTTATTCATTAACTGAGAATTTTCATTTCAATTCCGGGATTTTTTTTGTCTGATTAATTTTAAATCTTCATTGATGAGTAGTTATTTTCCAGTATATTCTGTGATGATGCATGAATCGTGGCTGATTCTCCTCTCCCACAAAATATATAAAATCGGGGCTCAGAAATTCTTTTCGCACCAGGCCCAGCGTCTGATATAAAGGCGGCCTTTCATCTATTTATTGACTTCCAAGAACCCTACGCAAAAGGCACGCCATTCGGAAAGGTGACACCTTCCATAACAGCCATACTTGCCAATCATCTTAGTCGCGTTCATTCAGAGTGAACTCAGGCCGTTCAGGCTTTTTACTGGGTACGGAATCTAGTCGAAATGAGGAGAGAAACGAAACATCTCCGCTGTTCTATACGAAACTGTTACCCGTGGCTTCGCTCGCGTGGATTCGATAATCTGAAAATTACTTTGCGATGATTCCCCCATATAACATTTGGGTACGGCTCATGACACCCTTGGTGGTTGAGTTTTCGAAAACCCAACTGCAGTGGGTATCTGTATTATAAAATATAATACTGAACAAATTTCATATTTATAGCTTCAGCGATTTGGGCTCATCCATGATTGCCCAATTAAACGGCCTTATGACTCCCCCTTAGGGAGTAGAATTTAAAAAAAAACTTTCTTAGTGAGTCTTTACGTCATAAAATAAAACTACTGAACGAATTTCGTATTTATAGATTCAGCGGTTTTGGCTCGACGATGATGATTCCGTCAGTCAGTCAGTTAAGATATGGTATTTTATAGATATGAAAGACTGGTTACCAAATGGAGGTGAAGTTTGTAAAGGAAATTAACAATGCCTCTGTAGGGAATCGGACCACCGACCTCTGACTTTTTTCTTTTTTTTTTAAACTTTATTCATCGTGATGAAATATTACATGATAACGAGAAAAACAAATTTTTTCATCAAGAGATCACCGTGGACCTGTACTTTCTTTCAAACTGAGCACAACTCAGGTCTATCCCCACGGGCAATGTACTTCCTAGTGAGTTGTGCTGGTAGTGTGACTGTGTGCACCTAACAGGCTGAATGCGTATCTAGTGTTGTGTTTGATTTATCAGTGCTGCCACCTATATTTCAGAAGTGAAGTGTAATGATTGGAGAACTGTTTGTGGGCATGGTGCTGCTTGCTCTCTGTGGCGAGGCTTTTTTAACGGGGAGATCGGCTCGCATGAGTGCCTCGAAGTTGAGAACCACAGAAAACTAACTACAGCCAACCATCACTGTGGAGCCGGTGGAGTTCGAACCCGGATTCAGCACATCATCATGGCCACTCTATCACCATAGCGACCGTAGATCCATATTGATGAACACGAAGTACTAATGAAAAATTGCAATGTAATTTCAAGGACAGAACAAACACACTCACAGCGGCTGCAAATTTCAACTTTCACAACCGAACTCGGCCCAGGCTCTATTGCCGTCGCACAATTTAAGCCAAATGCAAATTTTAACTGAATATCGGTCCGAGATCTCGAAAAATACGGCATTCAGTTGAACAAGTTTAATTGTACAAGAGTGAAATAAAATAAGTGAAAATAATTTCCTTGGGATCTCTTGTATGTAAATTTATAAAAGAAGGTTATTAGGCAATCAATTCCGGAAAAATGACGTTTCATGATCGTAAATTGGAGAAGTTACTGTTTTTAGCCGTCATCGCTGGTGCTCGGGGGCGGCTTAACCGAGGATCAGTGCCGTCTTAACGCATGGGCTCATCCGGGCACGGCCCGGGGGCTTCAAGAGAAGAGGGGCCTCACAAAAATGAGATCCGGCTGAAATTTTCTAGGATTTACCAGGTAGGGCCTCCGAAAAACCACTTGGCCCGGGGGCCCACGATACTCTTAAGACGGCCCTGCCGAGGATGCAGTGCACCTAGGTGGCAGGTTTTTGGGAGCGGCAGATTAGAAAGGCTTTTTTTAGTTATTTAGACACCTAAATTTTGAAAAAAATTCTAATGGTAGGAACCTGAATGACACCACGCTCTCTCGAACCATACTTTGACGGCGAAGATTTTGATAAAACTTGAGGGGTGGGGCGGACGTGGTAGTTTGACCGTAATATCAGAAACAAGAATACACTCTTTCGCAAGGGGCAGGTGTGCCTTTTGGTGCCGTCTCTCGGCAGTTTTTCTGGAACGGTCGAATGAAGACAAAGGAAAAATTCAGCTAATCATCTGTCTGGCTCGGGATCACCGGATATGCAAATTTGAAATAATTGTCTTAAAAACAATTCGCCTGGTTATACTTTTCCTTTACAGAATAAGTGTAAGAGTTGCAATGGATTAAGTGATCTGGCGTGATTTAGAATGGTAGAATGATTCTGGAGCAAAATGTGGGACAGTTTCTTTAACACTTTTGGGTATAAGCCCGAGCCTGACTCGGGATGTCGTTTTTGTTCAAGGGAACTAAGCCCTAGTCTGACTCTGGCTTAACTTATAACTCTAGTAGCTATAAAATGGCTGAATATATATGTTCCCAGTGTTTTAAACATTATCTATGAATCTTCTGGTTCCAAAAAAAATATATATATGTATATATAGAATATATATACTTATATGTAGATGGGGCAGCAGCCAACGGATGTAGCTTTATGGAATGATGTATTAGTAAGTATAGTTGTTGAAACACATTTATCTTCCTAGGTAAGGTGGCTATGTTTGTTCATTGACAAGATGATTTTTTTTTTAATAAAAACAATTTTTAGATATTTGTACAACATTTGGATAAGTTTTTATTCAGAATTGTTTGAAATTTTACATTAAAAAATGATGTTTTCTTATGCGGAACTTTTTTTAAAACTCTAAAACACACTTTTTTTAATTATTTCTCATTAAATATTAGTTATTAGTGCCTTTAAATAATTGCAATTTCATGAAAGAAAAGAGTTTGAAATTTCTAGTTGAAAAAACTGTTGCGATGTATGTATTCTAAGTATTTTGAAAAAAATCATGAAAAGTGCCAAAAACCCTCAGTCCACAGGGACAAACAGTGAAAATAGCTCAGACCCAAAAGTACTATACCTGTTCATACTGTTCAACCGGTTTATACCTGTGTCAAGCCCCCGCCAGGGTTGTCTTTACGGGTGACGCATGAGGCTTTTGCACACGGGTGGCAGGTTGGCTAAAAGCTGCATTGAGAGCGGCTTACAAGCAGCTTTGGGGTGGCTCGAGCCACCTCTACTGGTGGTAATACACAATGCCCTTATCGTACTTATCGTAATGCCCTTATCGTAAACCACCGGGCAAATTAAAATGTGTGTTAATAAATGCCAGGAGCTTGGGTAACAAGAAAGATTTTTTAGAAACTATGATAGTTGTGGAGGGCTTGGATCTTATAGCCATTACAGAATCTTGGGCAAACGATGGGGATGAATCTTTCTTACACATCTCCGGATACGATACTTTTTTGAGAAATAGATCTGATAGGAAAGGGGGTGGAGTGTTGATATACGTGAAATCATGTTTGAAGGCTAGAGAGTGTGACGTACAGAGAAGTGATATTGAAACCATATGGGTTGAACTTGAGAACAAAAGACGTCATAAGCTTATTGTTGGGGTTTGTTACAATCCACCGAATAGGGATCAAAACTACATCGCCAAAATGCACGATGAAATTTCCTACATGTGTAAGCGAAAGAGGGTTCTCATACTAGGGGATTTCAATTACCCGGGTATTGATTGGGAGAACCTTTCATCTGGAAATCAGTATGAAAGAGACTTTCTTAAGTTGGTGCTCGAAAATTTTTTGTATCAGCATGTATCAGAAGCCACTAGGGGTACTGCTATTTTGGATTTAGTTCTTACTAGTTCTGAGGATCTAGTTGAACATGTTTCGGTGGGGGAAGAGTTTTCTTCCAGTGATCATCGTATCGTCAGATTTCACTGTAACTTTTCCTCGGGTAAGGTTGATAACAAAAGATTGGTTCCTTGTTTTCGGAGAACTAACTTTGATGTTTTGCGAAGAAGGTTAGCGGAAGTTTTCAAAGACCGGTTGGAATCAGTAGGGGTGGTAAGTCAATGGGAAGAATTTAGTACGAAGCTGTCCTCTGTTTTGCACGACGTCATACCCTTTGTTCGAAAAAAGCGTGTTTGTACATCACACCCTCTATGGTTCACGGATAGCGTGCGGAACCTTTATCTTGAAAAGAAAAGAGCATTCAGAGAGTATAAAAGTGGACGAGGTGACCTATCATTGTTTACTGATAAAAGAAGACTGTTGAAGAAAGCGATAAGGGATAGTAAAAAGCAAGTTGAATCTAGGTTGGCAGATAACATTGGCTCTGACCCAAAATCATTTTTTCGATACGTCAATAATGGATGTAAGGGGACAGTTGGCCCCCTCTCGATAGGAGGCTCAAAAGTAGAGAGCAATGTAGGCATGTGTAGTGCTTTCAATGACTTTTTCGCGTCGGTTTTTAATGGAGATAATGATATTCGATATACGGGTGTTGCATGGGGTAATAAAACGCTCAACGATATTCAAGGGGAAGACGTGGAGGTCCTAAATCTTCTAAGAAATGTATGTGCAAGCAAAGCACCAGGACCAGATGATATCTATCCCAGGGTTCTCAGGGAAGGTGCTAATGAATTGTTGGGGCCAGTCGCACAGATATACAGGAGTAGTGTTGCTGAGGGTATCGTCCCGAGAGATTGGAAACTGGCTAACGTTGTTCCGATATTTAAGAAGGGTAGTAGAGAAGTGGTGTCTAATTATCGTCCAGTGAGTTTGACGAGCTCCCTCTCGAAAATTTTGGAAATTATCATCAAAAGGCAGTTTGTGAAGTGGATAGACGAGAATAATGTATTGTCGGATAATCAGCATGGGTTCAGGAAGGGGAAGTCATGTGTAACTAACCTCCTTTGCTTCTATGATTACGTGACTAAGGCTTTGGGTAAGAGCAAAAATGTCGACGTTGTTTACCTTGATTTCCAGAAGGCATTCGATCGGGTCCAACATGGCAAACTCTTGAAGCGTTTACACGAGATTGGAATAGGGGGCAACTTGCTGAATTGGATAGAATCGTGGTTAAGAGATAGGTCGCAACGAGTTATGGTGAACGGGGAATTCTCTGGTTGGACAGACGTCACAAGTGGAGTTCCTCAGGGAAGTGTCCTTGGCCCCATACTTTTTTCACTTTTTATCGATAAACTCGATCAGGGTATCGATGGAATTACTAGCAAATTCGCAGATGATGTGAAGCTAATGGGGGTAATCGGGAATGAAAGCGATAGGGAGTTGCTCCAGACCAACTTAAACAAGATTGCAGCATGGGCAAATGAATGGAGCATGACGTTTAGCGTAGATAAGTGCATGGTCGCTCATTTTGGTTCGAACAACCCACGGTTCTCTTACGAGTTGAATGGTGTCACTATCCCGGATGCAACTAGAGTCACCGATTTGGGAATTCTCATTGACGAGCGACTTAAGTTTTCTGAACATTGTTCAGCGGTTGTCAAAAAATCGAATAGAATGCTTGGTCTCATTTTCAAAAAGGTCTCTTCGCGTTCTCCTAAAGTCATTCTTCCTCTTTTTCGAGGCTTAGTTCGTCCTGGACTGGAGTATGCTGTAAGGTTTTGGAGACCATACCTACAGAGGGACATAGACTTGGTTGAAGGGGTGCAGAGAAGAGCTACGCGTGTCCTTATTGGCACACAGGGCTTGAGTTATGAAGAAAGACTTCATTTTTTGAATATGTTTACATTGGATGAACGCAGGTGTCGAGGAGATATGATCGAAGTGTTCAAAATTTTCAATGGGATGGATAGGATGGACCATGAACTTTTAGTACACCGCCAATCGACTGCTTTTACAAGGGGACACCAGTATCGATTGGTGAGGGACAATGCAAGGTTATGGTGTCGCAGGGAATTTTTCTCCAATAGGGTTGTTAATAAATGGAATAGCTTACCCCCGGAGGTAGTAAATTGTAACACAATTGACACGTTTAAAAAGAAATACGATAAACATGTTGGGGTAAATCGAGAAGCTATCCATTCTTAGAATAAGACAACCATAAGTAATCTTTATGGGCATCGTATAATATTTTATCATGTGTATATATTGTTTGTAATTTGTGTTAATTGCATTTTTAATTGGGTTGCTGTATTTTTGAAACATATGACAACCATATTTTTATGGGCATCTTTTTATCAGCCACCTCGTTGGGCATTTTGCCTGTTGTGGCGTTGTATTTGTATTTGTATTTGTATTCGTGAATTATTGGGTTCGAGATTCCGATAATCCAAGTATAACAAAAAGTGATGCCTATTACTATGCACTGTCACATCAGTGCCTCCTGTCGAATCCAGAGGCACGGAAGGTAATTGCAATGCTCGTGAAAGCTGAGCTTGTGATGTCTTCGTGTCATTTCAGAAGCCTATTATGGCCTATGAGATTTTATCTTTTCTGTTACGACGGGGAAGGAAATATTCGAGCTGAAAAAAAATGGCTTATTTCCAAAGTGTTTTTCTTTTCAATTAGATCCGACCTACCCTAATAATCTAAGGCAAGTTTCATTAATTATTCTCCTCCCTATGGCTATGGGAAAGGAGGCAGAACTTTGTTGAATTAAGCCAATGGCATGTCAGGTTTTCAGTTGAAAATATTCACTTTGATAGGGGGGGGGGGGTTCGTCCAATATGTAGATATTCACCTCTTATCAACGCTATCTTCTTCATGTACAGTGAATGCATCTCTGCTGCAGCTTCACTTTCAAAAACCTCAGTAAAAGATCATTAAGCATTTCGATATAGCATACGTCATATATGCTCAACACATCGCCCGCGAACCAAATGTGGCCCTTGGAGTCATTTGACGTGTAACAAATTATCGAACCACTCAAGCGGCCCACGAAAGATTATCAAACCAGTTTAGTGGCTTGCGGCACATTTCCAGATAATTTAATCTGACAACTGTGAACATCCAAATCACTCGAGTGACCCAAAACACATTTCCAAATCGCTTGAGCGACCTACGGTACACTTCCAGTTCACTCAAGTGGCTTGTTGTACATTTTCCGATTGCTAAAGTGACCCCAGATATGCTTCCAGATCACTTGAGTGGCTTGCAGCGCATTTAGAGATCACTTAAGTGGTCTGCGACACATTAGCAATTCTCTTAAGCGACCTCCGCGTCATTTTTATAGGCCAATTTAGTTGCTCTTGGTATATATCCAGATCACTCGCGCACTTTCAGATCATCTGTGCGACTCGCGGCACATTTCCAAACCAATGAATTAGACCGCACTTTCAAAACAAAAGTGGAGCACCCTCGACTCACGTGTTATATAGTTAGTCCTCATCACGTATTCCAATACACAATTAACGATGAAATATTTGAATCCTTCAAACACATGCGGAAAATTCACGTGGGAATTCATTGACGTCACTCTTTTAAACAGAATATTTATTCATTCGAATTCCCAACACAGTTTTGAAATGATGTAAGAACTTTGACGATGGCGTTTTCAAAGGAAAAAAGGGCGAAAGGAATAAGTAAAAACTGTTTAATGATTCCAGGCTCTCGGAAGTATTTCGATATCAGAGCATTCATTCGATGGGTTTTGTTTTTAGCCTGAACCCGCGGAAAAGAAATTTCCAGCCACTGGTTTCCCCAAGTTGTGGTCGTTGGCGAATTTGGTCACGTCGAAATTCGTTCTCTTCTTGAAAGGACGGGCGCCACAACGTCCATCATTCTGTTTGTAGACCAGGGTGATGTAACGGTGACGAGCTGCAACGACAGAACGAGAGAATTACATTGCGTTTGTAGATACGTCTGAAGTTTCCAAAAAAGTAATCGGTGATATTTACGTGATTTATTGTGATCCTTATTCTTATTGCGTGTTCGGTCCACAGACTAACAATTCACCGACAACAGTTCGACATGAGTGAATGATCGAGTGAGCAAGTGAAAGAGTGAGTGGATGAATGAGCGAGTCAATGAGGGATTGAGGTTAGTGAATGAACGAACAAATGAGCGATTGAGTCAATGACTGATTTAGTGAATGAATGGATGGGTGGGTGAGTGAGTGAGTGAATGGGAGAGTGAGTGAGTGAGTGAATGGGAGAGTGAGTGAGTGAATGGGAGATTGAGTGAATGAGTGTGTGAGTGAATGAATGATTGAGCGAATGGAGAGAGAGAGATGAGTGAGTGAATGTATGAGTGAGCGAATGGATGAGCGAATTAGTGATCGAATGAGTGAGTGAATGGAAGAGAGAGAGAGAGAGCGACTAAGTGAGTGGATGGAAAAGCGACTGACTGAGTGAGTGAATGAATGAGGGAATTAATCTTTTACGATAGTAATAGGAGCGATCTTCTTTATCACATCCTTAAATAAATTTACGAAATGAATCTTCGTCATAAAGCTTTCATCATTTATGTTTCAACACATTATGCGCCGGCAAAATTTTTTTGTCCCAGTTCGAGAGAAAATACATCGGTAAACGCTTCGGTTACTATTGGGTGGAGAACAAAGTTCCTGCCAGAAATGATAGGTTACGAGACAGACGAGCTGCGGTAGCGCCCGAGTGCCGCATGGGTAAGATGCTTTTCTACCATCGTGAACAGGATTAAGATGTTTGAAGGCCCTAAGCACCTAAATGATTTTGGTGCCCCTCCCATACGTATATTTTACACAATGTTGAATCTATCGATGAAAAAAAAACATTGAATGAAACTTTGCATTTCAGAAGTAATTAACCTAAGACCAGCCGTGAATCCAGAAGTAGGGTGAGAGAGTAATCAGCCCTCCCAAAATTCGGATAATATGGTAAAACTTGGCCTGTCCCGTAAAATACAGGGTAATCCTACGATCATGCACAATTAGCCACCCCTCCTGACTCATCGCTGTGGATCCGTGACTGTGTCTAAGGTTGAATATATGATCTGGATATTTCTGAGCACTCACTTTATATTTAAGCTTTCTCCTACTTTTTCTAGTTCAAAGTCTTTGATAGCATCTTTAAATGCTACTTACCACATTCGTGTCTATACTTTAGTAGAGATGAGCCATCATATACTTTTACATGCATTACTTTAATGGAGGAAATGGACCCTCAATCCAACAGATTTTTTCCCGATTATTTGCTTCTTAACTCAACGCGTCTTAAATTTTCCTCGAAGTGTTTTGATTCTGGCTTTGAAATTACGATGTTAAATTTTATTTGTTTTTCCATCCCCAAATTTAGCTTGATATCTCTCTATACTTTCCTTGATTAAATATTCTTATGAAAACTTTGTTAAAAGATTAATTTTTAAAATTACGCAAGATCAAAATATGGTTTAAACTTACGTCCAGGAGGTGGAGACGGTCCCATGTATGGAACGATCACTTTTCCTCTGGAGACATTTTTTCCGGGAACATTGACGACCAACCAATGCAAGAACTGCGCCAACCGCGGATTGTCCGGATAAGGAGCGTCGGGGTCTGCACGAAATAAGATGGAAATTATTTTCATACGAAGAATTTTGAAATGTTTACAGTAAAGAAATCAAATACACTATCCTTTAACGGCCAATGTTCTCAATTTGGAACATCGGTTTTATTAACCCCCTTCGCTTACAACAGGGGTTCTTAACCTATGGGTCGCGATCCAAACTTGGGTCGCAGGGGCTCCCTAGATGCATCGTACGAATCCACTTACGATTCGATTATAAATCCATTTGGTACGCCACTGCTTTCAGGGGTATCTCGACGCTTTACGTCTTAGAGGCATGGGCTGGAACCCAGACAATTCTAGGGAACCTTTTGCGAATTTGAAACTGATAAAAGAAGAAGATGAATCCAGAGTTGGTGCAAAACTATATCAAAAATAATGGAATGTTTTTTGAAAATTAATGAATTATTTCGAAAATAAATGAATTTGTTCGAAAATAAATGAATTTGTTCGAAAATTAATGAAATCTTTTCTGAAATTAATGAAATCTTTTCTGAAATTAATGAAATCTTTTCTGAAATTAATGAAATCTTTTCTGAAATTAATGAAATCTTTTCTGAAATTAATGAAATCTTTTCTGAAATTAATGAAATCTTTTCTGATACTAATGAAAACATTCCGAAATTAATCAAAATTCATTCTAAAACTAATAAGAGAAATAATTCTAGAGTTAACGAAAATTCAAAATTCGTGAAATAAATGATTTCAGAATTAAATACATGGGAGTTTTCGATAATTTGGAACCCTACGTTTGATTCATGGCCTGGGCTCAGGACCTGTTGTCCTACATGTTGAAACACTATGAACTACACTGCTCAAAACAATTAGGGGAGCAAGCAAAAAAGTGAAGAAAACCGTGCGAGACAGCCACGTATTGGCATACAATGGATAGTACACGCGTATCAATGCGCAATACAGAAAAAAGACGTAAAAAAATTTGGAATTAAGCTTTAATTCTTTGAAAATATGGAAAAAAAATGAAAAGATGATTTAGGGCAACAATTTGGTTACATGTAAACGGTAAAAAAAGGTACTGTTTAGACATGATGCATGAGTTTTAATAGGGCGTGTGGTCTCCTCGAACAGCTAAGACTGCTGTTTGCCATGGATGCGATGAGGTTATCGATCAGACTTTGGGGAATACTGTTCCACTCCTCAAGAAGTGCAATCTGCAAGTCTCGGACAGTAACAGGCGGCTTTGGTCGCGCAGCAATGCGTCGTCCGGCTCGATTGGATTCAGGTCAGGAGAGCACGCTGGCCATTCCATACGCTGTATTGTTTCAGCTTCAAGCGTGTTCTCCACCAGACGAGCTCTATGCGGTCGGGCATTATCATCCTGGAAAACAAAGGAATCTCCAATGGCTCCAGCGTAAGGGATGACATGAGGTCGCAGTATCTCGTCTGCATACCTTTCGGCCGTCAAAGTGCCATTCCGAATGATATGCAGGTCCGTACGTCCGCCTATGCTGATTCCACCCCATACCATCCAACCAGCTCGTCTGTATTGTGACCTTTCACGAACGAATGCGGGGTTATTTCGAGTGCCCCTGTCCCTCCATACCAGAACACGTCGGGTGTCACACTCCAGACTGAATCGGGACTCGTCTGTAAACAGCACTTGGTTCCAGTCATGTTGCTCCCAATCTCGATGTTCAGCAGCCCATCTTCTTCGGGCCGCACGGTGGCGTGGGGTCAACATTTGGGTCGCGGCTGAAAAACCTTAAGGCTTACAAGCTATTGGCAAGAAATTCGGGTGATCTCTATTCGACGAATCGGTGATAAATCTGGTAACCTTGTCTTAGCGTAACAGTACGTTAGAAAAAAGAAAAGAAAGGGAAGAATAAAAAAACAAATGAAATGAAAACAGTGTAATAGATAAGTAGATAAAAAGAGTAGGTACTAAGTGTAGGTTTCTCTTTGCACCGCTCTCATTGTCTCTCGCATGTATATTGTAGAAGGATGCATCATATGTGGGGGAAAATAAATCAGTGACAGGAGTGCAGAACTAAACGGTGGTTAAAAAAGAACAACTGTGTTTTATAGGTTTACAACAAAGCCTCGCGATGGTGGGGAAAGAGAGGAAATAAAACAGACAGAACGTGTTTGAGTTTATTCAACTGGCGTTTGGACGCAATATTGCGTCCTCCATTCTAAAAAGGTTAATTCGGAAGAAAAACAACTTCTTACATTAAAACACTTGGTTTTTTTCCTCTGAAAAAGCAAGATTTCAAACTTAATTCAAGAAACAAAAATTCCATTCATTTCGGCCCTAATGAATGGAATTTATCTATCAACTCATTTTTCCCCCTGAATTTTTTTAAATAACCTATTTTAAAAGAATGAATAAAGTTTAATTTTATTGTTTTTAAATTTAATTAATATTGTTTCCATGGCGATGGGCAAGCCCAGACAAACATACAGAATTCTTCTTTTTTTTTACTGTGAGTTGATAAACTGAAAGATAAGAAAGGGGAAAAGAACATAAAATAAAGTAAATCAATTCGAATCTTCATTCGACAATCGAAAGATTATTAACTGAGAGATAATTTATTAACTAAAGATAAACTTGGATCATGCTTAACCCCCCTTCACATGCAGGCTTTTGGCGACGAATTTGAACGATCTCTATATGCATTACGGGTGATAATTCTAGAATTATTCTTCCTTATTCGTGCATGTAATAGAAAATGGAAGAAGAGGCGAAAGAAAGAAATATAAAAGAGGGAGAAAGAAAGAAAGGGAAAACATCACAGTAGGTAGAGAGTGTCCCACAATCAGGTTTTCAAAACGGGTAAACGATGACAGATATTAAAGTCATTCTCGTGCGGAATATAAATGTGTGAAGTCAGGAAATTCGGATATATACGTCATTCTTGTTGAAAAGGGATGTATAGTTATTAAAAGGGGGGTTTTACTGCATTTATTACGCTGTCTAATATTATGCTTCACAGAATATTTAATACAGAGATATCACATTTATGAGTTCCACAATTTTTTTTAGAATTTTTCCAGTTTCGAAATTAGAACTCCTTAACGCTCGCGAACGAGATATCTCGTCCAAACACGAAAGGAAGGAATTTATTCCAGCTACCCCGTTTTTTACCTCTTTTCATCATCACGAAGCTTTATTGCAAAAAGAAAGTGACTTTTAAAAGAAAAAGAAAGCAACTTTCTTTACGGACACCTTGTACCCAAAAACCCAGTTAGAAAGTTATTGCGCTATCTCTCTCGATTCGAACAAAAACAAAATTCACATTCCTAAGTGAAATATTCGCAGAGATATATGAATTCAAAAACGGAGGAAAATTGGGGAAGAACACAGGGAAAAAAATAACGGGCAAAGATTTTTTTCCAAACTTTCTCCCATTTTGAATTGAAATATCTCAGTGAATATTGCACTTAAAAACGTAGCGTTTTTTGTGGTATTAGGAGAGACAATTTTTTTCCTTTTGGCCACAGAGTGTCCATGCAAAATTTTATTTTATTTTTTTTAATTTCAATAACTATATATCCCTTGCAACATGAATGACGTAGATGAAATTCCTTATGGCGTTACATATTATACCAGAATGACTTTCATGTCTGCTACACACCAAACACCAACTCTGGCTATATCGCAATTTACTGTCATTAATGATCTGGGTCGGAAGGGAAGATGATGTCTATCGGTGATCGACTCAAGATCGTTAGGGAACATACCTTATCTATATCCTCCCTCGGGTTCGAACCCGGGACAGTGACCTTCACGGTGGTGGACCTGCATCCTACACCACGCCACTTTAATATCTCTCACAGCTTTCTTGCTATCCCATTTTGAAAATCGTCAGTCGATTGTGTGGGATACTAAAAAGTAGTGTATGTTATAGCAGAGAAAGATACATTATATGTGGGGGGGGGCATAAACACAGGAGTGTAGAAAGTACGAAAGAGGGGGGGGGGAAGCAACTACCGTTTATGGGGTTAGCAATAAAACTTCGTGATGATGAAAAAGAGGTAAAAAACGGGGGAGTTGGAATAAATTCCTTCCTCTCGTGTTTGAACGAGATATCTCGTCCGCGAGCGTTAAGGAATTCTAATTTCAAAACTGGAAAAATTCTAAAAAAAATTATGGATCTCATAAATGTGATATTTCAGTATTAAATATTTTGTGAAGCATAAGTAAAACCCCCTTTTTAATGGGCACTTCTCAGATGTGGTCACCCTTGCTCTTATATAATAAAATTATGCATTTCAAACCCCCTAATTAACGGTCAACCCCTCTTTTACAGACGAATCTTTTTTCTTTTTTTTTTGTGCCGGTGGCGTCTGTATAAGAGAGATGTTACTGTATTCAACTTATATTGAAAATTTCAAAGGGGTTTAGACCCGAGGTGATCAGTGCATGAGCATGGCCGATTTCGATACAAAGTTATCAAAGAAATTCATAAGTGTTTCTATCGGGAGAATAATTGATAACTCACAAAAGAAATATTCATATTGATTATTAAGGTAAGAGTGATTTATAACTCACCGATCATGACGAAGGTGTACAGCCCTTTGCCGTCGGCGTCGAAATTAACCTCCGGCTCTTTCTTGGTGTCGGCGATGCTCATCTCGTTCCCATAATCTACCGCGTGGCCATCGAAAGACAACTGTCAAAGACAGTTAACATGTATTTCAATAATAGAGTATTTCAATCAACATTCACATTTTCGAGATAGAAAAAAAAAAAGTCCTAAAAACTTTCAACTTGAATTCAAAACGTTCAAAACCTACTAGAGCTATTTTAAACCTAGTATAGAAATTAGGGAGTAATTAGAGACAAATGGATTTTTTGACAGTGGATTCTGAAATGTTTGTTATCCGTGGCTCCCCAGAATAGTTTACTAGATATTTTCACTTATAAAAGAACTACTTCAGAGCGTAAACAGGCACACAAATCAATATCTACAGCTTTGCGTAACGCCACTGACAAAAGCTAGTGATGCCTCGTAGAAGCCGCGACGCACACTTTGAGAAAAACTGGATTTTGGGATGGAAAAACTACTCGTTATAAAATGAAATATCAGCATAAAATAGTTTGCATCTGTTGAGAATTTAGAAAATTACATTGTGTGAGTGTCTTCAATTATTTTTTTCCTTTTGTGCCGCACAATCATGATTACAATTTCATTGCATACACCAATTTCACCAATGAATATCAATATCTGTGCAAATCATTACTTTTATATCAACCTATTTGTTTATATATACTTTATTACTCTGCTTTCTCCCATCCCCCCCCCCGCTTTTTTATGTTTCCGTGTTTGTAATTATTTTCTTCTCGTTAGCTTTTCATTTTAATGTATGTATTGTCCTCATAAATTATATACTTGTGACGCATATTTTGCTGGCGTACTTTGAAGTTGAAATTTAATACAATTTATTTCACAGGAATATTAAACATTTTTAAACATAATAATGAGCTGGTTCATGCGACCGACTGGTCTCGAGACAGTTGAGAGAGCGTGTGTGAGTGTCCTTATCTTTTGTCGCGTGCTGGACTAGGCAGGTGCAAGTAACCCACAACTTTTAACCGAACGATGGCGATATCTTGGTTAAGTTGTAGAATGAAGCGGTTTTCACCAAAAATTATGGTTTATGATTTTCTACCCGACTATGTGCAACTTGTCTTAATGAGGGATTATCTACATATCTATTATTATTCAAACTTCAAAATCTTCAATATGAACCCTTATTTTTTTTTTCCATCTGATCTGATTTATCGCATTGCATTTACCCCAAAAATAAAATTGCATTGCTGTAAGTATAAAAATGCGAAAAATATGAGTGAAAATGTGTTTGGGGACGCTCTCAACATTGAGAAACTGAATTTTTGAAGATTGATTGCAAAGGAAAAAACACACACCAAGCAAGTTTCGAACGATAAATACTGCATATGCTACGCGAGTGTTTGGACCTGTTAAAAAATAGCTTTTATTTTCTGGAGGTGAAAAACAAACTTTTTTTTTGTCACTCTTCATTTTACTGACTCTATATCCGTGATTGAATGAATATTTATACCATAATTATTTCAAAGGATGATATGTGTCACAAATTAATTGTTTGTGACGACAATTTCACCAATTTAGAAAAATAAGAATTTGCCGTCGAACATTGCACTATTTTATGTTATAACTTTGTTTCATTTTGCAATTCTCCGATTTTTAATAATGCAAAAAAAAATACGTATGAAACGAAATGCCGTGGTTTTAACAGAGACGACTCCACCAAGAGCCACTTCCCTAAACTTGGCGCACACAAAGATGATTTACGCTATTGGGAGAACCGTTATTTATCGATTATTATTTCCATAAATATCAACATCAATATAATTATACAAATACAACGCCACAACAGGCAAAATGCCCAACGAGGTGGCTGAGGAAAAGATGCCCATAACAAATATGGATGTCATATGTTTCAAAAATACAGCAACCCAATTAAAAACACAATCACAAAAATTATAAACAATATTACACATGATGTGTAAAAACTCAATGCTGACTGATTGTATAGTATTAATTTGTGAATTATTTGCACATCATTATATTTGCCATTTCAGCTCATGAATATTGTCTAAGGAATGAAACGAATTTCTGAAATAGTGAAAATTTGCAAAATTTCGTTGTTTATTTGTTTACTCGAATATTTAAAAGAAAAATGTTTGAAAAACTGGGATGGATGACTTATTTATCGTATCACCGTATACTTAAAACAACAATTGCCCATTTCAGTAAAGTTATGAGCTCCATATTTAAACATTGTCGCATAATTTGTCACGAGAAATTTTTCAATGAGTTTCAAATTTATATCTAGTATATGGCCCCTAAAAGTGGTCATTTTCATATGATCGCTCATATTTCGCGAAATAGAGGTCAGATTAGAATGAAAATTGATTCTGTTGGGTTTTCGACTATGCCGATTCGAATGAACTAAAAATTAATGTATGCTTCTATTCATAATGTTTTAAAATATGTTTTAATAATTCAATATAATTTCATATTTTTAAAAAAGCCAAATTCAAAATGAGTAGTAAAATTATATTTGGTCCGTTGGAATCTGTCATTTGAAATAAAAAGTAATGAGATACCTATATTATTCCAGCAATTATGCTCAAAAACAAGCCTTAATTAAAAGAAGAAAAATAAGAATTGTTAAAACAGAAACTTGTAACAAGATCAATGTTTGAGTCTTGCAATGCACTTTTAATTAGGTTGGTGTAAAAAACTATTTTTTCGTTGCCCCCCTCCCCTCTTTATATGCATAAATTCTAATGACTAGCATTTTGTACAATTTATAACTTGAACATACTACAGTAAAAAGCCTATATGATAATAATCAAAAGGGCCAGAGAAACGTGTTTATAATCGTGTTATCATTAGAAGTAGGGTATGTCAACACTATGAATCACGACCAGATAGTTTTTATTTGGTCTAGATAGTTTAATTATATTTTTAATTGGGTTGCTGTATTTTTTAAATATATGAAATCCATATTTGTTATGGGCATCTTTTTCTCAGCCACCTCGTTGGGCATTTTGCCTGTTGTGGCGTTGTATTTGTATTTCTATGTTTCTATTCAACATTACGACACTCATTTTTCAATAATTTATATTTCATTAACTGTTCGTTCAAAATTTATGAAATTCGGTATTTTGGCATTTCTTGAGATACTAAATCCAAATATGGAAGAAAAAAATGGGGTTGCTATTGAACTTTCAAAAGTTGGATCTAGTTTTAACATTTAGATGTCTAGTTAAGAAAAAAAAGTGAACTTAATACACTTATGGAAGATCTCAAACGAAGAAGAATGGTACCTTTCTTTTACAATAAATAGAACTCAAGATGTCGCCATCGTTCGGTTAAAAGTTGTGGGTACTGTACATTATGGATAGGCTACGTGTACCTACGTCACCTCACTTAATTCAACTATTGGAAATGATTGTACTCTTATGAAATTGAAGTGTCACCAAGTACGGGTCCTATAGGATCCCTTGATGGATTTATTTTGGTTTGATTTATATGTTTTGTAACAATAATATGAGAATAAAATTGAAAATGAAAATCGCAACTGATTACACAAATAATAAATAAGTCACAGTCCGACAAATTGCTCAATACAAAATAAAAGGTATTTTCAGGACACATTTAATTTTCATTATTACATTTTGATTTCTTTCAGATGTGATGAAAGCATTGAAGTCAACAATAACTACGGATGTATTGCCGGTTGATGCCTTAATGCTTTAAAAAAAGAGCCTCAAACGCACACAAACGCATTTTCTTCACTTTCACATCAATCAAAAATTTCTTGTTTTCATAATTTAAAAAAAAAAACTAGTCCAAATTTCAAAATATTAAAAAATCTCATTAATTAAATATATGTAGAATTTTATGTAGCTAAAAAAAAACAATATTGAATGCTAAAAGAATGCAAAAATTACGCTAAAGAGCAGAAGTTATTCGGTCTCAGAAATTCGAGTTTTGACATAATGGTGTAAGCAATGGGTGTGCAATCTCATTTAGTGTTTTCAGAAAATTGATTTAGGAATGCAATACAAGTTGATGAATACTTAACATGACAACTAAAATGTATTTGCAATTTTACAAACATTTATCATATTTCATATAAACTCTGTGCTCAGATGGTAAACTGTTATAAAAATCACTTTTGCCAAAAAATTGAGTTGCTCGCATTCCGGAGTGTCTCGTTCTTTGAAATTTTGGAAGGTGGCAAAATTCAATGTTTCTCTTTCAGTTTAAACAACGGAGACAAATTGTAATAAGTCAAAAAGCCACAGTATCGCATGTGTTGGCAAAATATTATTTATAAATTCGCCATCGGGAAATTTGGAAAAAAGAGACTCATAACATTTTGCGCGCCATCGGAGCACAGAATTAATCTTTCATCAATCAAATAGACGTGTTTCCGCTTCCAAAGATTTAATAAAAATATATTGTTAATGAAATACTTTATTTTTTATACAGAAATTTCGTAATTTCAAGATATTATTGAAAGAAAAATTAATGAAGAAATTTGAATCCATCTAAAAATTATGTAATATATAGTTATTCATATATTATTGTCTGAATTAATTTAAATAACGATATTTTTATGCAGATGCGTATAATGAGTTACTCTGCGTGCGCGCGGATCGTGATAATGCATGTACGAGAAAAATGTTTTGTGACACACGTAAATCAATGAACGTTTCATGAAGAAAATTAAAAAAAAAAGCATTTTTTCTTTTCATTCTAAAATTAAAATAAAATGTGGAATAATATCAGCAAGAAAAGTCAAATTCAACTGTGATTTTAACATCGGCGTAAAATGACTATTATGGGAAGTAGAAAAAACTACTTATACGACCCTCAGTTAACAAGGGTGTCAATAAGTGAAATTTGCAGGCGTCTTCATGGCAGTGACAAAACAAAAAATTACCCTATGGCATTTGAATTGAAATTTGTCGAGATATCGTGGGCTTTAAGTGGTAGATTTTCGCCACGTTTGTTTGTCATACCAAAATAGCATAGTCCAAAGAGACTTCAAAACGAAAAGGAAACTTAAAAAGTTGTGAAAATCAATAGTTTTAATTTTTCTGGGAATTTTCAATTAAATATAACGGCGGTGAATTTCTTGCAGTTTTATGAAGAGAGGCATTAAATTTATTTATTGAATTTTTTTCTCATTTTAAATTCGTTGAATTTTATTTTTTTTACCATTTACAGAATCGTGTGAATGGCAATGCATTTGAATTTCTTTTTTGCAGTTATTTTTTCACATTCAATTTGAAGTTAGTCAGGGCCGTCTTAAGAGCATCATGGGTCCCAGGTCCAAGTGTTTTTTCTGAGGCCCTACCTGGCGAATTCTTGAAAATTCCAAACAGTTCTCATTTAGGTTCCCCCCCCCCATTCTCTTAACGCATGGGCCCGTCCGGAACTGTCTACAGCAGCATTTATATTCCTTCTGAACACTCTCCACGAATCTTCTTGTATGACAGCATTTATATACTCATGACGAGAATATGCTAGAAATTAATCCCAAAATCTGCATTTCAAATTCGACAGGGTATGGTCACGGTCAGTAAACTTCGTTGCAAGAAAATTATTTAGCACGTATAATTTTCTTACAGCATTTCATACAGATTTTTAGCCGCCAAAATATCATATTTCTTGGCCTACCCTCTGCGGTGCTTAGGTTATTATGTTTCAAAAAAATAATTCTAGAGCAGCGAGTCTCAAAGTTTTGTCTCTTGTCGCTCCCTTGCCTATTCGTGGTTCGTTTGAGGCTCCCCAAAATAGTTCACTAAATATTTTGTACTTGACCAACTCGCGATGGGGGCCGGCCACTTCGCGAATTGACCAATTTCGTTGAAAGTTGACCCGGTCAATGTCTGAAATTCTGACATTGGCCACCGAGTTCGGGAAGTGGCCGGTGATACCTGGCCAAAGTCAGATAACAAAAGACATGATTCGGGTTCATCGTCAAGTTGGCGTATTTTTCCGTGATAATCATGCCCACGTTTATCATGGCAACCCATCAAACCGCAGTCACGTTGCTGTAATTATTTTTTTTAATCCGAAATTTGGGCGAAAAAACTATGTTTATATAATTATTTTTATAGTTTTTCTCTTAAATTTTTCCCTTTTTGTATTTCTCTCGTCACATGGAGTTGATCCAATACAGCTGCTATATATAGACGTATATGACACGTTGGCGATGAAAAAAACCTACGCCAATTTTTTATTCACGAAACGCAATCTCCGTGAACTTGGCTATAATCAGTTTTCAAATGCGAATAATTAAACTCAAATTCAGGTTTTTGGAATTAGATCCGAGCATTTGGGAAGTACTGAATTCTCAAAGGAATATTTGTTTGTAGAATGCGAAATAACAGGCCAAAGTCCGAATCTTTTCTGCAATTCGGAGTTTGGCCAAAAAAATTTCGTCCTGGAAAAATGCGATGCTTGTGTTAAGACAGAAATATATTTCCAAGGTTTTCCCCTTTATTTGCGGTGCACACGTGACAAAATTCTTATTCCGAAAAATACTGCAACGATAAAATTGAAAAGAGTTTGCATTTTTCAGCAACCTGCTTATAATTCTGTGAAACAAAACTCGATGTGCAATTGCTTGAATCCCAAGATCAAATATATTTCCTATGAGCAAGAATCAAATGACTAATGGAAGCGGACTGAAATTTCATTTCCTAGTCTACGGTTCGTGTTATGTGTGCTATGGAAGACAACTGTGGCAGCATTCAGTAGAATCTCTCACACCGAAAGAAATCTAGTAAAACCTCTATATTGCGGACACCGGCGGGACAAAAAAATTCATCCGTAAAAGAAGGGGGACCGTTAATCAGTGATTTCAAATGCATATTTTTATTATACACGCGAAATTTATTATTTGGCCGTAAAAGAGGGTTGACCGCTTATGAGGAGTGTCCGTTAAGAAGGGTTTTTACCGCATATGGGGCTCTTACCCACGGAAATTGCAAAACGATTGGTTCATATGGAATAACATGATTACACATTTACCGCACAAGCTGTTTAGCCCTCGAAATGAATTTCTGACGACGGCCTCGGACCCAAAAAGTTTTTCTACGGGATCAAATTCATTAATTAAAAGACTCATTAAAAATCGGCGAATTAAAATCATAAACAAAATACGAAGAACCCACCTCAACTTTTCCGGCAGGTGTCTCATCAATGACGTTCGGTACGATTTTGAACTTCCTGTAACGTTCCGGTCCCGTATCTGCGAACGCGCATAGAACCAAAATCACGAAGCTAAAAATCCACAGCAAATTCATGTCCTTCTCTTCTTTTCTTACCCTTCCCCGCGTTGATTCAATGTGTATCGGATTCTTGTTTGTTTATATCACGTAAGGAAATGGAGGAGTGAACGCCCTCGAATACGACAAGAGCTCTTCAAACGAAAAAGTAAATATGTTCAAAACGTTCAAAGCGCGTGCGCGGAATCGCTTCCGTAACCGAAGTTATAGTTCGTGTTTTGTGCCTTGGTAACTGTTGAGTTTCTGTCGTTTCAGTTTATTAGCATTTACGACTCCAGGAAGTTGCCGATATTGTTCGTAGATTAACGATAAACACATTTTTGATGTGGGCAGAGTGTATTTTTTCTTTCACTTCTTTGTTTATAGTTCTTAAGTTAGCGTTGCTGCATTTTGAAACTACGGGCATTTATATTTGTTATTATGGCTATTTTTATTTATGCCTTGTTGTTTTTCCAAGCCACCTTGTTGGATATCTTGTGGCTTAATTCTTGTAATTTGACGTGAATATGGGACCTTATAAAACGGCGCGATTTTTTTGGAGCGTCGCAAGAAATGTCTGATTTTGAATCTAAACAACGTTCATGCAACACATGCGAGAATACAATGTTGAATATCTCCTTGAAAAGATGAAGGTTCATTTTTTTAGTTTGAGTTTGACTAAGTATAGCGTCATCGAACAACACAATAGCGGCGCAAACATTAAGTACGAAACTGGCGTGTGTCACGCATTCGAAAATTATTACAGCGGAACCTTCCTTAAGTGACAGTCTCAGTTAAACGGGCATTTTTCTGATCCCCGGTCCCATGTAATAGGGCGTGAGTGTATTTCACTCTTCGTTAGCGGACAGTAAAATCAAGCAAAATCTAATTTTTTTCCAAACTCTAATTTGTGAATTTTTGTTCATAAATCGGGAATTTATGATATTCAACGGTGATTGTGTACAATCCCAAGCTCGTATTGGTAAATATGATAAAATCCGTCAATTAATTATTCGATTAACTGAACCAGGACTTGTGGTCCGGGATGCTGATTCCGAATGGTAACGTTGGTTTTGTTTGCTCATGTTGATACGTGTGAAGAAAGCCAACATAACTGATAATATTGTTATGAATAGAGCCTGGAAGTTCAGGCAAAATGCCATAAATGCCTTTTTTTTGCCTATTTTCCAACTTTTGGTAAAAAATGCCTTTTTTGAAATTTTCGTGACATAAATGTGTGTGCGTGCCTATTCTAACATAATTTTAAATTTCTTTGTGAATTTGAGAGGCCATAATCTGCAAAACTTGGATATTTGGAGAATTGAAAACTTCAAAAGAACAGGTCTTTGTTAAAATTTTCCAACTCTCAGTGTTAATTATCATCAGAAAGTCCTTCCCCCCCTCCCTACTTTTCCTGCCCCATTAATGTTGCTCCATTAGTGTTGCCCTGCATTAACTTTGCTTTGACCGGATGGCGTTAGGTGTGAATGATTTTGTTTCAGATGAACGCGGCCCGTGTTAGAAAAGGAGAGGAAAAAAAAAACTAGAAATTTTTGTTCCTATTTTTTCCACACACGCTTTACATAATATGTCTCGCTCAGGCATTGGTTGGTTTGCGTTGTATGTGTATAGCGGACCGATGACTGTCCCAGGAGGTAAAAAATTGATGTCATGCCTCACATAAAGCGGAGTAAGAGCAGACAGGGCTCAGGGGCCCACGTTGTTTTGATTTTATTTTTTGTACTGCAAACAACCATGGGTATTCATGGAACATACATATTTGGTATTCGATTATATAAATTGACCGGAGTGGCCCTTAGATCGTTTGACAGAAGTGACCACACAGGGCCACGCGATTGAAGGAGTTCCGCATACGTGGTGATATAAAAAAAGAAAGTTATTTTTTTGTTACACAAATACAAGATGGCCGTGTTTCAACTATAGAAAGCGTAACGATTATTTCAAGTGATACAACAAATAAAACAGAATTATTGCACAACAAGAGGGAGCCCCCCCCCCCCCCACAGATCTTTTTCTCTGCCGGCTTCGCGTCTGGTAATGGTGATCTTAGAATTGGCTAATCCTGAGGATTTGATAACATTTTAAATAATTAAAACGACAGACGGATTAAGTGCAACTCATTTTTTCAGCTAGATTTTGTGTGTGTGTGTGTGTGTGTGCGCCTTATAATATTATAATACCTTTGTTTTTAGTAATTCTTTCTTCCTTCCAAAAATTATAAATGCTTTTTTCAGTGAATATTTCGACTATTTTTAGCGCCTAAACTTAAATTTTTAAAATTTTTAGCGCCCGTTATCGAGAGGTTCTAATGTTTAAGACAATGATGAGCAAACTTTTCAGGAGCGGCCCAAAAAGCAAAAAGGAACGTGAACGACCGCCCTTCCTGAATAATATTGCGGAAAATGTGTTTGTCCTGCAAAATACTGGACGATCAAACGTAACTTACACAATACGCCCGTCCCGACACATCGTCCTGGATGCCCCCCCCCCCCCCCGTTTACGAGGTACTTTATATGGTGTCGCCCCTGTTTGGACCGAATGTCCTGTCGATAGCTCGGGTGAGGATCAAAAAAGCGCGAATACGACAACGAAACTCCTACAATAAAAAGAGACGCAAAAACACCACCTTCTCGCACGGACACGTTTATTAGACTGACTTTTTACACAAGTACATACAATATCTACAAGAAAAAGAAAGGGAACAAAAACCAAAGCAATGGTTAAAGCAATCTAAGCGATGAAAGAGAATTCTTTCATCGCCGAGGTTACATATATACATACGTACGTGGCGTTGTAAAGAGAGGGAGAAAAACATAAACTGTATTACGTGTACGGAACAGAAGCAGGTGGCCCTACTGAACAGCCCCTCTTTTTCAACCAGAAGTTTGTAATAAAATTTTAGTTTACAACTTCGATGCATCGGTTTTTTTCATCTCATCAAATAAAAGCAAATTATTGAAGCGTGTGTTTCGTCGAATGCAAGTGTGGCGTGTGATGCAATAACTGTGGTAATAAGGTAGCGTTGTAGATGAAAGGAATTATGAACGAGCGAAAAGAACACAATGAAAAGACCGAAACAAGACTTAACATCATGCAACTCAAACGTTTATTTCAGATCGTGATATATCAGGATTTCCAAACCAATTCCAGCTCATCCTTATGTAATACAACTGTATAAGAAAATAAGCATCCGTGTTGTTCGAGAAATCTTCTCGGGCATCCCTAATTCAAAATAAACATTTGAAATTAATTAGTATATTAATGGCAACACTGGAAAGTCAGACACAGCACTATATACGCGTTTAGATTGTAAGATACTCTCACTTCCGGCATAACGCATTCGGTAGTAAATTGCCCGTAGCAATAGTCAGGAGTTGTGCTCGGTTTGAAAGAAAGAAATGCCCTAGTGCAGCGGTTCTCAACCGGTGCTCCGCGGAGCCCGGCCGCTCGAGGAAATTGGAAAAAAAACCCAGTACAATTTAGAAAAGCATTTATAAATATTTTTAAATAGTAAAAAGAAATCAGTAACTTTAATGAATAATCAAAAAATGGGCCTACGGGGCTCCGCCATTTTTAGAATTTTTTTACTGAAAAGCGCTCCGCGCGCGAGTCAAAAAAGGTTGAGAACCGCTGCTCTAAGGGGTGCTGCTTTGAGTGATAATTTGTAGAAAGGAAAATTCAACTGAATAAGGTTATTTCCTTCTTGTTGAAATTGTCTAGGAAGCTGAGAAAATCTTATTTGATATGGGAATCTCTGAATTTTCCCGACATCAACAGCAACAATCGCTACTATATCGATGGGAAAAAAACTGCGATGTCGGATTTTGCGTGCAATAACGAAACAAGCGATGTATTTTCGTAATTTCATATTTTAATATTTGAATGAGTAAGAATTATGAGAGCAGAAAATTCGTTTCAATGTGACAAAGGTATTGAAAAATGTGAAAAGTGTGATATGCGAATGAAACTATATAGTAATAATATATAATTGCATTCACATATCACATTTTTCACCTTTTACAGTACCTTCGTCTCGTTGAAACGCATTTTCTGCTCTCAGATTTCTTACTCATTGAAATATGAAAACGTGAAATTACGAAAATAATAAAAAATAATATTAATATATATAATATAATTTAATAATAACATCAACATTTTTCCCCGGCTATGCCTCAAGGAAATTTTTGGGACTATGATAAAATTGAATGATAGTCCAATCTCGTTTCAACGAACTCCAAAAGACCACAGAACTCATTTCGTTATAAAGGAATTCCAGTTTTCAGCATTGTTCCTATGTAAACGTATCTGAGGGGTTTGATAAGTTTTTGTTAAAACGACATTGTTTTTTTTTTTTTTTGCTATAACGGGATTCGACTGTATTCCTCGGGAAAAAAATCTGAAAATTAATATTTTATTGCTTACCTACACTCATACTAATACGTTCAAAAGATTCTGAGATTTATTTTATTAATGAAAATGATCAAATAGCAGATAGAACCTGTTTATTTGGTGTTTCCTTCGAAGTAATTACTCTGCTTAATTATGCATTTTTGCCATTGTTCATACAAGGATGTTAAGGCGAATTGCAATTCTTTTTTGTCACATCCTCGAGTGCCGTCATCGCTGCACCTCTTCGGAACGTGAGAATCTTTGCCCCCCCCCCCAAGCAAATTCTTTATCCGTGAAAAAAGGAAAAAGTCACATGGGGCCAGATCCAGGGGAATAAGGTGGTTGTAAAAATATTGAAAAGTGATGTTTTGACGGCTAATCTGACATTAGTCGGCGTATTATCGTGATGGAGTACCCACGACTTGGCCTTCTAAAGATCGCGTCTCACCGAATCATGCAGACGTTTAAGCGGACTCACGGGTCTTTCCTTGCGTCAGATTCTCTATCAAAATATCACATTCTGATACTTCCGGAAGCAGCTTATTCCCCTGACCATGCCCCATGTGACTTTTTCCTTTTTACCCCCGGGTAAAGAATTTTCTTAAGGTGGGCCACGAAGAAGTGCAGCGACCAGCGACAAAGTCACTAGAGGGTTTGACAGAAAAAATCTTGCTATATGGATCTGCACATGTTTGTATGAACGATGACAAAAATGCATAATTACACAGGGTAGTTACTTCGAAGGAAACACCCCATAAACAGGTTCTATCTGTATTCATTCTTCCGTGATGAAATAAGTCTGAAAACTTTTTGAACGTAGTACCATTCATAAATAAACATGATGAAACTTAAAGTGTCAAGAGTTTATAGCGAAGATCAACCTCCGGTCATTTTGATCGGTATTAGTCATTTTCGTAGAACCGTACATCGGTCCTCTCCAGGTCCTTAGTTTTCGATATCAGTCCTTACTTTTAAATGTGTATGGGATGTATATATGTAATATTTCATTTCTCGCAATTTAAACATCGAAAATATGTTTCCCGTTGATGAGTTTACGGTTACAAGTCCCACAGGATATGAACCGAGCCATCACAAGGTAAGTTTGTTAGTCAGTCCTACCTTTAGATGCAGACATTTCCCGCACAGCTTCATCGGTAGCATAAGGAGAGACCACAGTTGTGCTTGGCTTTAATCAAAGAAAGACAGCATCGTGTGATGTATTTGTCTCGCAAACAGGGAAGTGCTTTTGTTCTTTTTGGAATGGATAGCACTATAATCTACAGTAAAACTCGTAGATTCACGAAATGCAAGTGTTGACAAGTGGCAACAATTGAAAGAACTCTGTCCCGCGGACAGTGAATCCCAACAATTGAATTAAGTAACAACCCACAACAGTATGCAACAATGGGACTTGCCATATATTATTCTATAAAAAGGGCTAGATACCATGCTATAGCCGGGGCATCAATAATGAAGTGATGCAGCTATGCAACTAGATACACTTGTCCAGTTGTACAGTTTTGCCGGTGACGGAACCCAATTGAATCCGCGTATCTTCCATCCCTCAGCGGAGGATAAATTGCTATTACGTGTGCGGCAGCCAGTAGGCTGGCAGGTTATCTACGTCTGTACTACTCATCACGGAAACGATGTTCCCGCAGACAGAAACAAAATTTAATAAAATGTTGAAAATACGTTTCTTAAAAGAATTGATTGATTCTTTTCTCGAAAAGTACGGAGACACCTCGAGTTATTGATTTATACTATTATTAATTATTATTATGTGAATAGAATGCTACATCATCATTCAAGATTTTCTTTTTTTTTTATGAACATACTTGCGGAGGCTTTTGCTTTCAAAAGATTGTCGCTCCTTGAAATTGTAGTTTTCTTAGGCTGCGAAGTTTAATAAAAGATTTTATGTAATAAAACTTTAAAAAAAAATCACCAATAAGCCTAATGGTTGCATTCGCTCGAATGTAGACAATGCGCTCATTGGTTGCATTTTTGAAGTTTTATAAAAGAACATTTATTAAACTTTTGTGGTATGATCCACTGAAAAAAATTTATACAAATACAAATACAACGCCCCAACAGGAAAAATGCCCAACGAGGTGGCTGAGAAAAATATGCCCATAACAAATATGGATGTGATACTTCAGAAATACAGCAAACCGATTAACATTGCAATTACAAAAGATATATATATACATGATAAAATATTATACAATGCTCATAAAGAATACTTGCGGTTGTCTTATTCTAAGTATGGATAGCTTCTCGACTTCCCCGCACATGTTTATGGTATGCCCTTTTAAACGTATCAGTTATGTTAGAATTTATTACCTCTGGGGGTAAGCTATTCCATTTATTAACAACCATATTAGAGAAAAATTCCCTGCGACACCATACCCTAGAATTGTCCGTTACCAATCGATACTGGTGTCCCCGAAGTCAAAGCAGTCGATTTAAGGTGTAGTAATAATTCATGGTCCATCCTACACATCTCGTTTAAAATTTTTTGAACACTTCGATCATATCTCCCCAACGCCTGCGTTCATCGGGATGGCAAGTTTATAAATATCAGAAAATTCACAATTTTACTAATTTTCACGAATTTCAATGACTAATGAATTAACTAATTATGATTTTAATTAGCATCGGGATCGTTGTGATTGATAAATGACAATCTTTCGAATTTATGAAAGTTGGATAAATCGCATCACTAATTTTCACGAGTTTGAATGAGTAATTAGTTAATTATGATTTTAATTAGCATCAGGATCACTGTGATTAAGGAATGTTAAGATTTAAAAATTTATAAAAAATCAGAAAACTCACAGCATTTACCAAAGTGCGTGGTGAAAGTCCGAAATGTATTTGTTTACAAGCGTTTTCCGGCGTTTTACCGTAACATATATCTATATAATTATATATAATATTAATATATATATGTATATGATATACATTATATATATATATATATATATATGTAAAATTATCGAAACAAGCTACAGTAGAGACATGGTTATGGTGGTATTGTCTTAATACAGCGCCATCTGTGATTCATTATATTAAAAAAAAGTGTGAATATTATATATATATATATATAAAATATAAATATATATAAATAAACTTTAACGTTGAGACACTGCAACTTGTTGCAGTGTGACAGCTCCGGCCCTATTTGTGGGATTGACTTGACTTGACTTTATTATATAGGATTTTCAGCATCTAAGGGTATTCCCTGTAGTGAAGATGACTCTTTCTATCGAAACGCGATAAGCAATAGGACGCCTAACGGTGAAAGTTATAAGTGATAAGAAATACGCATGCCATTTTCATTATAATTTTGCCGGAAATACGGCACAAGATTTCCAATGCCAACTGTTTCAAAATATCTCTGGAATTGGAAAAGATGCGACGTTTGATCTTATGAATGACTGAATGTATGTGTGACTAAGTGATTGAGTAATTTACCGTATGAGTGACCAAGTGGCTGAGTGAGTAAATTGCGCACTCACACATATGGTCACTCATTCAGTCACTCACTTCGTCATTTATATGGTCACTCACTCACATATAAAGTCGATTTCACGCTCACCCAGTCACTCACTTGGTCACTCATAGGCTAGGTCACTTAGACTATCTCTGTGTTCACTTGGTCATTCAATCGCTCAGTCACTCACCTGGTCGCTCATATGCTCATATAATCAGTCACTAATATAGTCAATCACTCAGTCACTAATATAGTCAATCACTCAGTCACTAATATAGTCAATCACTCAGTCATTAATATAGTCAATCACTCAGTCACTAATATAGTCAATCACTCAGTCACTAATATAGTCAATCACTCAGTCACTTACTTGGTCACTCATACAGTCAATTACTCGGTCTCCAGCTTTCAATCAACACTGTCACTCATATGGTCAATCACTCAGACACTCACTCAGTTACTTGGTCACTCATATGGTCGATAATTCAGTCACTCATACAGTCAATTACTCAGTCACCAACTTGGTCACTCATATGGTCGATAATTCAGTCACTCATACAGTCAAATACTGTCACCAACTTGGTCACTCGTATGGTCGATCCATCGGCCACTCACTCATTTACTCAATTGGTCACTCATACGATCAATCAGGTCGTCAATCAGTCAATCATATGGTCAATCATATCATTCGGTCACTCATATGGTCAGTCACTTGGTCGTTCACACATGAATATTCACTCACTCATGTTCATATACTCGTACAGTCACTGAGAGGAACGAAGAGTCAGGGACAAAATTTCCGGAGCCCTTCACGAATACCTGCGATGCAGTTCAACATCATTTAAGTGGCCTACAGCACATTTCCTGACCACGTTATTGAACCCGCTGCACAGTTCCAGATCTCTTTAGTGACCTGTAGCACAGATCGAGATCATTCAAGCAACCCACACACGTCACATTTAAAAATCGCTTAAGTGATCCGTGGATTCAGATCATTCAAGTGACCCACGGGACATTTGAAGATCACCGCGCACAGTTCTAGAACACTCAATCAGCGCAGCACATTTTCAGATCACTTAAGTGATCGCGGCACAGTTCCAGACCCCTAAAATATTCGTCGGCCCTTTCCCAGGTGAGTAAAGTGAGTCGTCGCGTATTTACAGATCACCGCGGCACATCACCAGATCACTCAAGTGACCCCGAGGCTGATGACTTAATTGATCTACAGCATTTTTTATAAGATCACTTGATTAAGTGGTCCGCGTGTTCCACAAGTTTTCAAATTAATGAAGTGACCCAAAAGACTGGCATTGAGTCGAGCTTCAGCGTAAGGACTTCATGACGTCATCATCGAACGAATGAGAGACGCAGAACGTGCAACGTCATCAATTGCGGGTGGGGCGAAGAAACGAGGAACGAATCATTGAAGAGATTAATGACGTCATTCGTCAGTTGGGCCGTAAAACTGGATTTTTAATTTTCGCTTTCGAAGTTCGAGTGACGTCATCAGATTCATCGCGCGACGTCTTCTAATGATAAAGCAACGTAAAACCACTGTTTATTGATGATTTCTTTACCAGAGTAATTATGCTCTAAATATTATTAATTTTTTTTGAGCAGACGCCTCAAATGTCCTCCATCACCAAAAGACATTTATTTAAAATTTTTGGAAAGAATATTTGATTTTTGACAGATGTTTTTCCGAGCTCATTCATGCAATGTTAAGTCAATAGAAAAATGCTTTTCTACGAGAAAGGGATTATCAGAAATGTTGCATTTGTTGGAATCATGCTCTAATTGCTTGTGGAACGTTATTCAGAAATTAAACGATTCACACGAATGATTTGTTTTCTGAATATGTGTGAAATAGATTAGTATTTACCTCGTGTGATATTATGAAAATATTGTTTTCAAACTTGACTAACACATCTAAAGCATCCATTAGGTCTGAACTTGTTTTGAATTTATAGATACTTTTCAGACCTACCAAACTGAAAAACTCCTTAATACCATAATCATTTACAAGGGCAATCGACTTTCAGTCAAACAAATAAGACACGTTGATAAAAATATTCCATACTTTTATCCAATGAGGCTTTTTGGATCACGTGATATTTCCCTCTTTCCTCAGGGACATACAAGGTAACCAATATGGCGATTTCCTGTGCGATTCATGAACGAAACAAATCTAAATTAAAGAAACATAGAAATGAGTGGTTTTTCTTCTTTTTAACGTGATATTTCCCTCTTTCCTCAGGGACATACAAGGTAACCAATATGGCGATTTCCTAAAATTCACCCCCCACCCCCAAGTTACGGCCCTGGGGTACGGGAACTTCAATTATAACCACCCTGTACATATCATTCCGTTATTGTTCTCAGAAACCTCAAGTCCTGATGTGATCACATTATGCAGCGTGACTGTATTAGCTTGAATCGCCAGACGAATGATAAGAAAAGAGAGGCGTCGCAGACATTTTGACGCTCAGTTATGTGACGTCAGCTGAGACAGCGTACGCACTTGACCTAAACACCACCTTACGGCTTTCGGAAAGTGTTAAAAGCCACGTTATTGCGTGTCTCATATCTGTGAGCGGAGTTGAGTTCGGTACTCGATTATCGCTTGGTTTATCGAAGTCGCAAAATGAACGGCAATTTGTGCGTCGCGTTTCTGATCATGCTTCCGGTGTTGCTGTACGGCTTCAATCACACCTTAGATGAAATTTATATGATGCCTGAAAGTTACCCGTGCATGCTTTGCCGTAAGTAACTGATGTCTTTTTTTCCGACTATTCCTTTCACCGAGAAATGATTTGAAATCGATGTATTTTGATTTCTCGAGCCCATTTATTAAGAATAAATCGTAAATGGCCGAATATTTATGTTCAAAATGACAGGGTTAAGTCGATATTAGATGAATAGTTGATGAAATAGTTGTGCAGTGAAACCTCTCTTTTGCGGTCACCGGCGGGACTAAAAAATTCGTCCTTGAAAAAGGGGGTGACCATTAATAAAGAGTTTGAAATACAAATACAACGCCACAACAGGCAAAATGCCCAACGAGGTGGCTGAGAAAAAGATGCCCATAAAAATATGGATGCCATATATTTCAAAAAAACAGCAACCCAATTAAAAATGCAATTAATAAAAATTATAAACAATATATACACATGATAAAATATTATACATTGCCCATAAAGAATACTTATGGTTGTCTTATTATAAGTATGGATAGATTCTCGATTTACCCCAACATACATGCACTCAAATGCATGCTCTTTTATTACACAAAGTGAAATCCTTACTTGGCCCGAAAAGAGGTGTGACCGCATCTGAGGGGGGTGTCCGTTAAGAGGGGCTTTATTGTATTTAGATTCTTTAAACGTCTCTCATTATAGTGTTTGCGCAGTGTAAACACGTCATGCTTATGCTTCGTAATTTCACATTTTGCTTACTTTTATTCTTCCTTTTATTATATTTCTCTCTACTTGTGCATGTTGTTGTTTTTTTTATAATATCCGTGGAATCATGATTTATTTTATGTTTTTTACACCCATGAATAAGTTTTGACTCGAATTCGTTCAGAGAAACTCATTTCGCTCAAATGGAAATGGGTCAGAATGTCGAGGAAGTGTTGTTTCTTTTCCACGATATTTCAAAATGCACCATTAATCAATACCAAAAATGATTCAGCACCTGTTCTTCTATAATGCAATACTCTTTCAATTCTCCGCCACACACACAGCGCCGCCTAAAACAAAAGCATCTCTTACCCAATACAAGAAAGTAATTTTCGTTTTGGCTGTAGGTATATAATTTTGTTTCCTTCGAAATGTAACGTATAACAGATGATTTTTGTTCATATTCTTATTGGTAGGACTATTCAAGCACTGAAATAAAAACAAAACGTACACTAAAATGAAAAATTTACCAAGCATGGACCATATATTCCTTCCAGGGGTCCTTAACCTTTTGCGTTTTACAACGCAATTGATTTCTCATCAAATCTCACGGACTTTCTGAAACCTCTTCAAGGACCCGTGGTTAAGAACCACTATTACTAAACTTTACATGCACCTTGTATGCATTCCTCTGCTGAATTTCTAATGAATTGGTACATGCCATAATGTGTATTCTGAGTATGTGTGGTTCCTCTAAAGCTAGGGTTACCAACTGTCCTCCTTTTTTATGTGATTTTGAGCGTCGTCCTACCTTTCGGAAAATTCGTCTTTTTTGTCCTTTTCAGGTTTCCGGAATTATGTTTAATTTTTTTCTCGGAAATTTTTTTTCTCCACTTTGAAACACATAGTTCTTCATTTGTACGAGTGTTCTCGTGATTTTTTTACCCATACTTATTCACCAATAGCCGTCGAAATTCCCAGAATATTTTCTGCTTCTGCTTTTTTTGGCGGTTGTGTTTTAAGAGTTGAAAATGATTATATTGTGATTGGTTTTATTAATCGCAGTACTGGCACCATCTATTGGGAATTGGGATAAGTGACGTCCCTAAGAGGCGCGCAGATGTCCTCCTTTCTCCGTCTTCGGACCAGGCCCGTCGTCATTTGGGAGGAGGTCGGGGGGGACCTGGCTTTTGAAAATACACTAAAAATGGTGTGTGTATATATATATATGCATTGAGTACATGTGCTTTGCCCCCCCCCCCCCTCGGAAAAAGTTGAAATGATGGCCCTGCTTCGGACCTGGTGACCATCGGGCTTATATTACTGGAGAGAATATGACGTCAGCGGTCCCCCACCTTGGCAGTGCTGAGAACGGTGTCCCTCAACATCATTCATCGGAAGATCACGTGACTCGGTGAAAACAAACACAATCCCCCGTTATTCTCGCTCGCTCACTTAATCACTCACACACTCGCATTGAACTGTTGTCGGTGAATTTTCCTAGCTGTTCATTTTCCGGCGGTGAAGTTTCCGTAAACCTTATCGAAGAGGATGCAGAAAATGGCGATCCTAAATACGGGATATTACTTAATTTTTTTCAAAAAATTGCTATTTATTGCTTCAAATGCAATTTGCTAATTACTGCTGAAAAGTTCTGACGGGTGTGGGAAATAAATATCTGCCTCTTTACTACTGCGATTCGACCTATGACAAAAAATTGCTTTTTTAGACATCTTACACAGAGGCGCATTCATGGTTTTGCTGCCTGTGAGCTACACCAATTTTGCCACCCTTCTCCCACTCACATTTTTATTACTTATCTTTCCTAGAATTCACCGCCCTCTGCTATAGCTTTCTTGGTCTCCCCCACTCCTGCTAGTACACCTGTCTCTAAGCCAATGTTTTAGGTCACTCCCACGCTTGCACATTGTTTTCGGTCACTAACACGTTTGCACACTGGTTTTGTTCACTCACACGTTTGCACACTGTTTTCGGTCACTCACATGTTATATGGACACACGCGCCACACATTTTTACTATGACCAAAAATGGTTTAGGGGTCTCTCATCACTTCTTTCATGAATTTGGAGTCAGCCAGTATTGTCAATAATTTCTTTAATTTTGATTTACTTCCAGCCAAGGGACAATCGCCAGGCGTCGCCTTTCAAGAACCGTTCCAGGAATGTGTGAAATCATTGGATCCGGACGTAAGCATTTGTTTTTTATCTAATTACAAATTTTTTCTATAATTTTATAAAATTAAATATTCTTAACTCTGTCGCATTTTGTCGTTCTTCTACGATAGTACAAGATGTTCTCATGTATAACGCCTGAATTTCATCACGTTGTGCGCAAAGATGTCTTTGCAGGGGAAAGCTAGCGAGCTATAGGCCAGGGCAGCAAGTCCGGAAGGGCAGAAAATTTGAGGAATGAGTGATCTGGTCAAGAAAATAAGTAAGATGGGAAAGGCGGTATAGTTCATAGGTGGCTGATCATGCTGGATTCTCACCGTCAGGGTTCTGGTTCCCAAGGTTCTGTCTGATTCGGCACAAGGTTGGTCTGCTGAAGTTGGTTTTCCGCAGTCTTCCAAATTTATTTATTTACATATCTCAACAGGCTAATTACAGAGATGGGAAACACACGGACATAAGAATACAAAAATACAAGCAATGGGAATTAATAGAAAAGTAAATAATAATAATTCACCGAATTTACACGTTAAAAATAAGATCATCAACAAACTTAAAATACAAAAATATACACACGCAACGGAAGCACACATTGAGAATTCAGCATGAGGAAGACAAATGAGAAAACAAGAAAATATATACAAATTCATAGAGCAGCACCTAGTAGAACATGGAATCCTTGTGAAAAATATCTGGGAATTCACCCGTATTATAATTTTTGTCAAAGTAAAATGTTCACGAGGTAAATAAAAAACATTTCGGGAACTATGAACCCATCGCTCTCGAGATGGCACGGAGATATTAATTAGGCTTGTCGGATTCGATTCTGCCGTGAAGAACTTTGTGAAGGAATGATAGATCTCGCGCTTTGTACGTCTGCTATCGAGAGATGTCATCCTGAAAAAAGAGAGAAGATCCGAAGCAGGCGCATCTGGGACGTACACACCAAAAGTTTTCCGGAATAATGACCTCAAAAACTTTTTCTGTACACGTTCAATACGTACGTTCATCACTGCAGGAATATGGCCCCATATCACTGAGCCATACTCAAGTGAGAGCAAGACATTTGCGAAATAAAATCGTACCATCGCTGGAACTGAGGTGAATGGCGAGACGACCTTACGAGAAAGAAAAGTGACTCGTTGGACTTTGACAAGACACTTTCCGCGTGATCGTCGAAGTTCAAATCACTCTTGAAAATTACACCTAAATCCATTACCATGCTCTTTCTTTCCATAGCTGCTGTATCTACGGTGTAATCGTAAAGCAATGGATGTAATTTTCGCGTGAATGAAACGACACTGCACTTTGAAACATTCAGACCAAGGTTGTTGTCACGACACCAATCATTCAGATGCAATATATCATTTTGAAGATCCAAGCAGTCTTCTATGGATTGAATTGATCGATGAAATTTTAGGTCATCAGCGAACATGAGCCAATGGCTATTTTGAAGATACAACGGTAAGTCATTTACAAAGATGAGAAAAAGTAACGGACCAAGATTCGATCCCTGAGGAATACCAGACGTTCACCAGAAATTCACGGTAATCCTTTCATGTCTCTTTCCGCTTTCCGGCGAAGTCTCTCCTCAAACAGCAGGCAGCCCTTCAACACAATACTTATATGCATAACATGAAAATTTTCAGTCATATTTGCTAGTTTTCTCTAGAGGATAAGAATATCACGCTGACCGAGTTTTCCACTTGGATTCATTACCAAATCTTCAATCTCGGTTGCTCAGCGGAACGAAATCTCTTCATTCTTGCCACGACGTTTGACTTGGACAGACGTCCGAAATTTTCGCAAACGGCATTCAAATATACATACAGTCCTTCGTGAATTTTTAAACTACAGTCGACACCGCTTATTATAATCAAATATATCGTTATCCGGGTATTGTTATCACTTTTGCAAAAACAGAATGGACCAGTATCATAACGTGGAAAAAAATTTGTTTATAACTATCGGGTTTCCGGTTAATGTCATCCATTTTCGGGCCCACGAAAGTGTTTTTTGCGCATTCTGAAGCCAAGGTTTCACCAATTTTAATTTTTCCCCTGCATGTTATAGTTATCAGGCTGCAAAACTAAGTAGGAGGCTTGCATGTACGTGTGGAGCTGCTTTTGCAACGGCCTTCCTACAGAGAAGGCAAATGTATGACAAAAAGTGTTCTTTCCTTCAGTTCTCGACCAGTTTCTTTCAGTTGGCCAGATTCAAATTCCTTTTTGAGAGAGATTTCCCAAGGGAAAATAAAGTTATGTAACTTATCGTACATTTAAAAAACATAGATGCCTCACAATTGCTAAGTAACAAAAATTCGCGATTTTATCTCAAAAGGGCGAAAAAAAAGTCCCGTTTTCGGAGAGAATAAAGAAAAAAAAAATGAACATTGTGCAACCAATGTGGGAAAGACAGAGTTGGCGCGTTTCACCAATTCCTGCTTACCATACCAAATGACAATACCATACATCCCGTTTGGTGGAACGGGATGTATGATCGCCGTACATCTGCTAAACCATACATAAGTTCATTCACATTCCTCTGCTGGTCACCGTACTCTGGTCACCGTACTAGCAAACGCGACTTTCTTGCTATACAGTTACCATTCGGTTATTATTATCAGAAACCCGAGTTCCGATGTAATCATTAAGTGTCGTGGGCTGTACTTACGAATTTTTGGGACACCCTGTACAAAGTTTGTGGCCCGCGAGCCGGAGAAGTGCAGCATATCTGGACCGTAGACTGAGAAATTCGCGCATCCGTGGTATGCAGTAAGAACATCGATTATCCGAACATATCGGGACCGAAGGGTGTTCGGAAAAGTGAAAAGTTCGGAAAAAAATCGATTTCGAAACGAATTCGATAACGCAATGGAAGAAATTGAAATTCAGCAACACGAAAACTTTAAAAATAATTAAAATCAACCGACTTATTCTGAAAAGTAAATGAAAAAAGGATTGCGTATCACAAAAGAGAAAATTGTAAAGGAAAATATAAAATGCTAAAACGAATACGCACATGGTAAATAATGCAGTCAAACCATTAAAAAAAAAATGATTCCATCTGTAATTGCTTCAACTTGCGTAAAATGCAGTCTCATCCCGTAATAGTTTCAACATTAAAAATTGAAGCGGGTCAGAGTTAGGCTGCGATTCTCTCTACCCACGCAAGGCATTTTGTGAAACGCTGTCCAACCTCACTGTGAGGAATTACATCTATCGTTGTGGTTCATCTTCATCACTTTCGCAGTCATCCTCATCAACTTGATCGTTCACTTTCGTAATTATTTCTCCGTCATCCAAAAAAAATGATACCCCGGATCGTTACTATCAATTTTCAACCACTGAGACTCATCCTCTTCGTGACAGGACTGGAATACAGCGAGTTCCTCGAGCATATCTAAAGCATTCTTTCGAATCTGGAAGATTTTGATCGTCTTCAGCGGTTGCGTTGAAAACCATGAAAATACACACGGGCATAACTTCCTAAAAAAAAAACTTCGCGAGACTTTGGTCCATCTGCTTTTTTTCAAACTGGCTGCAAAATTTTCTATTTTATCGCAATTTTTTTTTTTTAAATCACTGATGGTTGCCAAAACCTAGTCCGTATTCAGCTGCAAGTTTCTACCATCACCCGCTTTTTCAATCTTTTCACAATTTCCACTCTTTTTTTCCGATGTTTGAAACAACGCGTTTTCATTTTTCGTCATTCTGCACTTGAAAAAGACGAAAAGCGTTGGCACTAGTAAAGATAAAGATTCAAAAATATCTGTTTTTAAGCAAGCCAGGAAAGATAACCCCTAGACAGTTTTGTTGTCAAGAAGACCCCCCCCCCCCTTCTTTAAGGCATATCCACAGCTAAATCTGCTCCTATTCACGCGTTTGTTTGCTTGCCAACCGTTTATAACCATGTAGTGTATGTATGTACATACACTGTACCCGCGGATCCGCCATTGTTTACATCTATAGCTAACAGGTACGGTATGTACATACAATTGTTTGGAAGTGGATTATTGTACAATAGAACGAAGTCCTCGAGTGTTGGGAGATGAGATGACTTAAGTTCCAAGAAAATACCAACTGCGTTCAGCATCGTTGACTATAGAAAACTGAAAATGAGTTAGGTTGAAAAGGTGTTCGGTTGACCGAGTTATTCGGATAATCGATGTTCTACTGTATTGTGTACTGAACGATGATGGCTTCATAGAATTTATCAATTTATTTTTTCCACTTTTCTTTTTTCTCCTAGTTCATAAAGCTTGGTAACAAGTGCATCATGGAGGAGGCTGAAATGATAGATTTCTGCTACGATCACACAGACGTAATTTAGATACTCGTTCATTCATTATGCATACTGTTCCAAATTGTTTGCACAGCTGATATCTCTGCAGAAGTTGACTTTAGAAAAATACAGGGTATATCCATAATTAAAGAACCCTATTTCAAAGCTGTCCACAGCTGAAACCAGAAAATTGTGAAGAAATATATAAATGGACGGGAATTTCTGTCAGCGAAAGAAAAAAAATATATAATTTCGCCACCAGAGAGCGTTTTATTAGTAAATTACACATTCAGCCACACGTTTTACTTGTACAGTGATATCTCGGCTAGCGAAGACGATTCGTTCCGGAATCACGTTGGCTAGTCGAAACGTCATTTCTTATAGGTTTCTCTGGGAAATCGTTTAACCTCTTTACGATCACGGGCGTAATATTACGTCCAAACACTAGTGGAATAAATTATATAAATTCAAACAGCTCTCTGTGTTCTTTCCTCTCTCTTCATCATCTTCACGCTTTATAGCAACCTTTTCTACGGAAGTTGCTATTTCTTTCCCCCTTTCTTTACATCTTTCTACGGTATAACATGTAAGAGAGAAAGAGAACTCTCTATAGAAAACTTAGGTTACGACAAGGTTACCAGATTTATCGCCGATTCGTTAGATAAGGATAATCCACATTTCTTACCAAAACCTTCTACGTGAAGTGAATAGTTCGTTCTAGAAACTGCCCAAAATTTGAAGTTTAGTTTTTTGAAACACCAATTAGCACTATAAAAAAAGACAAAAACTGACTGAAGGCTGAAATTTGACTGGGCAATTTATTTGTTGTGGCCTTTGTGTTTTTATTTTAACGCTAATGCACACAACCAATAGCAGCTTCATTCTACCAAAGCTAGTGCTGACACCACACAACTTTTATTCATTTTTTTATCCACAAATAAACAAAAATTACATTTGTTTACAATTTTGATAATTACAGGATTTTCACAACTTTGAATTCATGTTTCGTAACTTGTGAACCATGCCCTCAAATGGTACAGCGATAAATGCTGAAAACCTAGAAGTCAAATATCATCGTTATTATTGCAACTAAAAAAAAATAAATTTTTGTAAATGACTTCTCACTGCCGCATTTACATTCCACTAGTTTTTGCAAGCAGGGTCTACACTAAAAAGTATTTATTTATTTCTTTTACGTATACGTTCCCCTGGGAAATTTGTGACATTTTGAGTAACCGCGTGCCATTTGTAAACTCTCTGTTATTGAATGCATTTAACGTCAATGGTTGTAGTAGTATCCGCTGAGCAAGCAATTTGCCTGTATTCTTGATTTGCTGATGACATGCAGAAAAAAATGACACATTATGCACAGGTTGATCGTTAACTCTTGTGATGGAAACAGAAAGGAATGATTGAAGATAACAATATTTGCAGTTCTCGATCCTATTGGCGTCTGTATTCTGCTATCACAGATTGATCGTAATTTCTTTTGCAAAAAACAAAAAGGTGTGATTGAAGATTGCAATATTTGGAGTATTTGATCCAGTTGCCTGTCTGTAAGTTGATTCTGCTAAAAAAGGGAGTTTCCCTAATATATATTTTTTTTCAGCCGCAACCCGAAACAAATAGGACGATAACATTCGCGACCCCTCTGCCTATTGTTTATTGGGATATTCTCATTAAATATTTATGATTAACAATATGTTCATTTTCTGAAATTAGTGGAAACAGTTAATGTTGTCTTAGCAGGTGCACCGACGGGGCCTGATACCTAAGGCTTAGAATTGAATAGAGAGGCCACAAATTATTTAAAAGCTTCTCCACCGATTCTGAAGTTATTTCTTTCACAGGTTTTAGGTTTTCATCGATTTTGAAATTATGTTCTTCATTCATATCTGGATTTTCACTAATGCTCGTTTATTGTATTCATTTGATGATTTTTAGCATTTCTGTGCAATACACACTTCATTGTGCCACTTACTAACTCCCCTCACTCACTTTCTCAGTTTCGCACTCACTTTCACTCACTTGATCACTGATTCACTCACTTGATCACTGATTCACTGATTTACTCACTTGATCACTGATTTACTCACTTGATCACTGATTTACTCACTTGATCACTGATTTACTCACTTGATCACTGATTTACTCACTTGATCACTGATTCACTGATTTACTCACTTGATCACTGATTCACTGATTTACTCACTTGATCACTGATTCACTGATTTACTCACTTGATCACTGATTCACTCACTTGATCACTGATTCACTCACTTGATCACTGATTCACTCACTTGATCACTGATTCACTCACTTGATCACTGATTCACTCACTTGATCACTGATTCACTCACATGCTCATCCACTCACTCATTATGTTATTTTGTCGATGAATTGTCCCAGTGACCAATTTTCTTTTCGGTAAATTGTGTGACGGTAAATTTTCTTTTCGATGAATTGTTTTCAGTGAATTTTCTAATGGTGAATGGCTGGTGATAAATTTTCAGCACACTATGCTTGAGTGAACACAAACACTGCAACTATCTGTGAACAATACTCTCATTATGGTCATAGCGGCACTCAACTTTCTTCGAATGGTGAACCCCTTTCACGAGTGCCGATAACTCTGCGTCTTTCGTTATTTTCGCGTTATTGAAACTACTGGTTACTTCTTCGGAAAGGAGCTGAGATTGACGACGGGAAGTAATGGAAGCCACTGTATGATCGTGTGGTCATAGTGGCGGACCCACATCGCGGGGACGTGGTTTGGAACCCCCCCCCCCCGGAACACAGTTGGTGGTCGGCTGAAGGTCGTTCTCCGTGGTTCCCAACATCGAGGCGTGAATGCCAGCCGATCTACCAGTTAAAGTGTCTCTCCACAGAGAGCACTAGGCATACAGCGGTACAAATTTTCAATCATTGCACTTCGCTCACAGTTTGAAAAGTAGATGGCAGCACTTGAATCACGCACAACACTTCACACGTTATTAAAAACTGTTTGGTCCACATGCGTACCGCCGGCAGAATTCATCCGATAATAAATCGCTCAACACATCGATTCGTTGTAAGACATCGATGCAAGGATGACGTCACTCTCCGCTACCATACGAAGGATTTAACAACTGGCTGTTGCGAAGATATATTTTGGAAAGAGAGAAAATTCAACTGCCCATGCAAAATATATCTTCGCAACAGCCAGTTGTTAAATCCTTCGTAAGACATCGATGCCAATAATCTCAAGCAGGCTGCTGATGATCCAGGCATGTACTTTCGTGATAATTGTGAGCAGAGGCGTACGGACCCCAACCAACCAAAAATTAGAAAACAAATTCAATGTTTCGGTGGGAAAATTGAAATACCGAAATAAAATACCGTTTAAATGCTATTTCCAACACATTTCAGTTGATTTATGTGCTTTTTAAAAGGTTTTAACTCAGAATTTCTCGGAATTTTTTTTTTGTGCCCTCCTCCAAAAGTCGATCTTGCGTACGCCCCTGGTCGGGAGTTGTGATTGCAAAGTAAACTAATTGAAATTTGAATGCTGACTTCACACAAAGGACGGCATTTTGTTTGGTGGCACCCATGGAAGAAAGAGTAACTTTGTATTATTTCCTCCATAGGTGGAACCAGTTTTGATACTATTCATTCTATTTTTTGTAGCATCCAGACAAGCCATGTCACGTGAAAATATCCACTTCAATGGGCGTAATAAAAGAAATTTGCGAAAATTCCCACAAGGTGACCGATGACATACAATTTGTGAATCAGGTGATAGAATTCATTTCATTTGCCATCATTCTTCGATTCTGTTTTATTAAAACTCTTTCTGGTCTGCATTTTAAATATCGTTGATTTTTATATAATTTTTTTTTATATCCCGTGACAAACAAGTGCTCGATCACGTACAAACACACTATGATGGAAATGAATCACGTTTTAGGTGAGATTGGAAACAACACATGAGAAACAACGGAAATAAACCCAAAATATGAAGAGAACAGCAGCTAGACGCGTTTCGGAACTGTATCGAGTTCCTTCTTCAGTAGCCAAGAAAAATAGATAGATTGTGAAAAGGCAAAAGCTCCATGTAGTGAGAGTTACTCGCTGTTCAAGACCTACATTCACCCGTCTTGACGAAACCCCGAAACTTTTCTCCCAACCCCATCTCGTCTGTAATCAACACAAAATTTGTTAATCGTGACAGTACCCTGTTGTCCGGAGAAAATATGTTGTAAAAATTTTATTTTGTGTGTGTGTGTTTTTTTTTGACACAAAATAAAGTGTTCCAGACTCTGCCACGAAGCTGGCAACGGGATAAGGCCAGTTGGCAAAGTTCTGGCGTTCGTTCATTCATTCATTCATTCGCTGTTCAAGACCAGAAATAATTTTGTTTCGACTCTTTGTCTTGAACATTTCCACTACTACTGCGATACTGTAATCTACGCTCATCAATTTTATGAATGAAATGCTTTGCTGTTTTCACAATACATTTGGCTAGTAATGATGCAGGTTGTGAAATCAAAATTTAAAGGATTGTATGATATGCTCATAATTTACACACAAATTTTTTTGATGTACGTGTGAATTTTTCGAAATTATGTTTAGCGTATCGTGTATATTTTAATATGCACAAATAAACGACGGGAACAACCTGGCAAAGAACAAAGAAAATTAAATGAAGGCCGAGAGAGCAAATAAATATGGACCGATCGGAAAATATGCAAATGAAAACTAAAAGAAGAAATACACTTATCTCACAAATTAACCCTTAATAAGCACTAATTAAATTAAACCGAAGAAACAAAACCCCAAAAATGAAATGCTTTATTTTTTTAAAAAAGCCAAATATCAAGAAAAAATGCAAGAAATGCGAAAAATGTTGCGCATAGAATAAAAAATAGGACTACTTAACTTCTCGGACATACTCGTGCCGATACCAGATCCTTATCTCCGCGAGTGCACAGCAGCTAATCCCCGAACAATGGGACGAAGAGATCGTACTCGGACAATACCTTCTAGAGCAGACTCTATAGAAGGTATTGACTCGGAGCACGAGAAAGTGCGTCCGATCCCTACCAAAGGTTTCATAGATCGTAGTGTTTGCTGTTGGAAGTCTATTTTCAGGAGCTCAATAACACAGCACATCCTAGTTTTTACCTGCCGTGTTCATTAGTGTTTTTCGAAGATGTACAGAAATTCATATATAGAAGGTTTTCATTAATGATGTGCATTTCTTGTTCCAATAGGTTCTCCTGTGCATGGACAATTTCCATCCAGTAAGTGTACTTAGACATCTCCGAATTTACTGAAGCGTAATGTGTTGATCATCATATCACACTGCTGGTCTATTTGAAATATTTCGATAATTACGTACCGCAAACACGGGTTACTTTAGCTTACTTTTATAAAACTTTCGTTTAATCTTATGTTAGAAAATACCGAATAATAAACACCGAGATTTAAGACAATTTTTAGATATTCAAACCTTTCTCTAAAACAATGTGATATAACAGATTCACTTTCTATAATATTTTTATGAAATTTATTTTTATTTTGGCCAAACTAGCCCGTACGTAGTTTGCATTATTGCAGTTCGCAATGAAGTTGTCAAGTGCGAAACTTCATTTTCAATTCGAGTTGGAATGCAGCACTCTACGACTCCATAGTAATTAGAAGGATTTAATTCAAACTAAGAACACAAATTGCATTAATAAAAAATTAATCAAACAGTTGTAAAATGTTAAAATTACTAGTTGAATAAGACGGACCAGCGCTAGTACAAATAAAAATCAAGTGAGCAACAAGAAAACAGCATTCAACAATCTTCTTATATACTTTTGAAACAACTCTTTAAAAATTAGCATATTCACAAAGAATCTATTGTAGGAAAAAAGTCAGCCTGAGTGGCGTCATAATCCTTCTCCTTTTTTTTACCGAACAGTCTCACGTCACAGTCTCGCATTACGATCCTTTTCCACGGGTCCCTCCTCCCCGGCCAGCACCTCCTAGAGATAGAAGGTTTCCGCAGTCTACTTGTGACGTCAGTAAGTAGTTCTTTTTTCCCTCAGAATATTCAGGGGGGGAAAAAAATTCCCTGCTCGTGCCAGTATCATCGTTGTGAGGAAAAGAAATGATGGGGCTCAGAATTGGCGATTTCTATGCCCCACATCCAATCACTGCGTGGTATTTGTGAGCCAATCAGGAAAATTCTACGCCAAAATAAGAAGAAACGAAATAGGATGCCATGTTTTAAAATGTGGCAAACTTGCTAGGTAGTCTGAATGACGTTTATGGCAAACGGTGCAGACGCCTTCTATCTCTAGGAGGTGCTGCCCGGGCAGTATAAATGACGTATCTGAGTACTACAAGTTATTTGGAAACTTTTTATAGTTGGAAGTATGCTTCTAGGATCAACGGTTCGCCAGAAAATGTCATACGCCCTGTTACCTTACGCGCCCTGTATATACTTAATCATGATGATATTAGCCTTAAAATTTGGTACTTACCTAAACTGAAACACGTATATTGTGGATTCCTTGCACAAACGAAATTTTGACAACAACAAAACACGTGTTTTTAACAGGATTATGAAACACCCTAGCAGAGAATATTAGAGCTATATTGAAGGTGGGCTTGCCTATAGCCATCCTTAGGCTTGCCTAACTAGTGCTACGGCCTGGCGGAATCGTCGGGTGCCATGCGAACCTGAAGCAATCAGCTTGTAACACGAATTTTGCAATCATTTTTTTCGTTTTGGGACAAAGTAACACCCTAGGGCCAAAGTAGCCCGCGTTTACGGTATTTTTCCAAAAAACTTAGCAATTTCCATCATTGAAAATTCATGAATTTTTTTATTTCGTAGAATGTAACAGATTTGCTGGCACCACAACCATTCAACGTAAGTATAGCTGCTCTATCATCATAAATTGCATTTAATTATGTTAACTACACAATGTGGTCTCACATAAATTCTTGAACAGTTTGAAAATGATTAAAAATGGAACATTTGGGTGAATGCGGTCTCTTTGGAAATTCTCACGAAAGGGGATTTTTTTGTTTACTGCAAAAAAAAATTAGTTCAAATTTTCGTCGGTAGACAGCGCTGCACGAAATCAAATGACTGGATATATGCAAATCGGAGTCCTACAAATTTTAGGGGGTACGATCAACAGCTCATTTCTGAATATCCCTGTTGCTGACATCAGGTTTTCATTCCGATGCTGACATTGGTGAGATAGTGCCATTGGTGGAGTTGTTTTACCCCAGTCACGCGAGCCGGCTGAAGCTTTACGAACTTTTCGGGCACAGAAGTGATTGAAGAAAGGCTCAGGTACAGAATCCTGCGATTTTCGTAAGTGCAGTGTCGTCAGTTGAGAAAAGTTTGAACTAATTTTTTAATTGTACTAAAAAAATTCCCCTTCATGAGAACAACAACATGCTTTCAAAACGACTTCGAATATACCAATTGTTTGAACAAGTAAATGAGTGAGGAAGTGAGTGTAATGTGATTCACTCATTCTATTCCCTCATTCATGGAACAGAACTGATCTGGGTGAATTTTCTTATCGTTAAATTTCATTTTCGGTTATTTGGATGGCGGTGAATTTTCCGTAAGTCATGTAGACCACTGTTTTCCAAATTGGGAAATATAACCTCCTGGGTCGATGGAATGGTCCAGAGGGGAGGGGGAAGGGGTTATAAAAAAATTCAGAAGTGGGGAGGGAGAGCGATAGAACAAAAAGTTTATAGGAACCTCTGATTTAGACCATCGTGTACGTTTCCCAAGTGAGACAGACAGATGGTAGATGGCAGTACTATAACAAGCATTATACAGAAACAAACTTCCCGTTAGGTTCACGAAACACACGCGCATTCCAACATGTACTCATTCATTAGAAATTCCCACAGAGGAATATGGACGCGGTCTTTCTGTGCTTTAGTAGACGGTGCGATATTGCGTGGATGTGGCAATGGCGGTGACGCCTTGTTTAAGTCGGTTCGAACTCCATTACGCCGAGTTGTAGGCATTTCGCTGGGCATCTCTGTGTATGTGCTCATCTCAAGATTTTATTATACCAGCGATTATGGATATTAACTAATTACATAAATTAATTTAGCATTAGGGATGCCTGTCTGAGAAAATTGCTGGAACAACACAAATACGCCTTTATATGTGCTACAAAATGAGGAGCTGGAATTGATTTGGAAAATCCTGAAATAGCACGATCCGAAATAAACGTTTGAATTGCACGATATTTTTTGATTCATGTCTTATTCAAAGAAATTCCTTCCATCACCTTCGCTACGTTCCTAAGTGTCGTATTAATCGACATGGTTTAAACCTGCAGTTACAATTTTTGGATAAGAGATCAACATAGATTGTGGTTAAAACCCTGAATTTAACCAATCCGTGTCGATCTGTTATCAAAAAATTGTGACTATAGCTTAAACCATGCCGGTGAATACCGTCCTAACCCTTTCAGACCCTGGTGCCACAAATGAGTGGGTCGCTTTTTCTCACTGTAGAATTGTTTCTTTCGACCTCAGAGAGTTAAGCCCTTTCTCAAAGGATTGTCTAAGTTTAGGTTGAATTAGAACTTCGGAGCTTTCATCAGAGGGCAGCACTTGAAGTTGAACTTTCATGGGTCTCTTTAAGGAAAAAGTGCCACCTGCAAAAGTGTGATTTGTTACATAAAATTTAGTAATAAAATTTTGAAGTAAATTGTATCTGAAGATGAATATTCCCTGCATCATCGTGGCTGAAAAAATTTGTGTGTGTGAACGAAGTTAATTATTTCTAAGATTTGCCGACTTTTATGTTTGGTACATTTTTTCAGCATCAAATATGCAAAGAATTTTTAAAATTACAAAAAAATTAATAAATACTCGGGGAGGAACATTTCGGCATTTATTTTTTTCAAGCTGATCTATATGTATATAATTGATTTTTCTGTCTGTGTGTGTGTGTCGAGGAGATATGATCGAAGTGTTCAAAATTTTCAATGGGATGGATAGGATGGACCATGAACTTTTAGTACACCGCCAATCGACTGCTTTTACAAGGGGACACCAGTATCGATTGGTGAGGGACAATGCAAGGTTATGATGTCGTGGGGAACTTTTCTCTAATAGGGTTGTTAATAAATGGAATAGCTTACCCCCGGAGGTAGTAAATTGTAACGCAATTGACACGTTTACAAAGAAATACGATAAACATGTTGGGGTAAATCGAGAAGCTATACTTAGTATATATACATACTTAGTATAAGACAACCATAAGTATTTTTTATGGGCATTGTATAATATTTTATCATGTGTATATATTGTTTATAATTTGTGTTAATTGCATTTTTAATTGGGTTGCTGTATTTTTGAAATATATGACATCCATATTTTTATGGGCATCTTTTTCTCAGCCACCTCGTTGGACATTTTGCCTGTTGTGGCGTTGTATTTGTATTTATTTTTGAGTTCCGTCTCGAGTTCTGAGATTATGTGTCAGCAATGAGTGTGAAATCTCATTTAGTGATTTCAGAAAATTGATTTAGGAATGTAATACAAGTTGTTGAATGCTTAGCATGACAACTAAAATGTGATTTGCAATTTTGCAAACATTTATCATGTTTTATCTATACATATAAAATTGATTTTCTGTGTATCTGTTGTGTGTGTGCGTATGTTCTCTATACAAATCTAAAATTTTAGATCGATCGTCACCAAATTTTGCATATAGAGTATAGCAAATGGGACCCGACTTGAACGACAGGCTACTTTAAAATATCGTCAGAGCAGCGCAAATGCCCCAAATGGGCAAAAAACTATCGGGCAACAATGGTTTTTGGGCCTCAACAATCACTTTCGGAACGTTTACTTTTTTTACCGTGGTTCCCTTGCAATGCGTTTGTGACATGTATATGCCTTTACAAATGTTTGTCACTTCTTTCATGCTGCCAGTATATTTACAATAGTTTATGCCTTTATAAATGGTTTGCCACATTTTCAATACTCCCAATAATGAGACTTTTTGAATAGACGTCATAATCATCATCAGCATCGCTTTGAGGGTCAGGAAAAGGGTGATTCCCATAGAAATCAGTGTTAAAATTGCCGATTTTACTGTAGAAATGCGGAAATTTGGTGGTGTTTTCTGTCACATCAATAATTTTAAAAATTGTATAGAATTCTCGATTTCTGAAATATTGAGTTCGATTAGAGATATACGAAGCCCAGGAGATTAAAAATGAAGTAATTAGCCGGACCTACTTTTGAGTTGGATATCCATGCAATAACATTGATTTCAACTTTTTATTTATATTTTCTAAAGCACGAAAATTAATGTCTCCGTATTGTCTTTTGATATTCAACTGCATAAATCCATGTGGGTTGGGATATTTTGAAATTGATTTAGGGCCCCTAAAAAGTGCATCGAAAAAATTCCACAGCTTTAATAAAGCATTTTTGAAAGGTGAAATAGGCAGAGATAGATAACTTGAAGTTCGGGGGGGGGGGGGGGAAATTAATTTCTACACGTTTCCTTAATCTAGATTTGTTTCTTTTATGAGTCACGCAGGAAGTCGCCATATTGGTTAACTTAGACACGGTTTGTATGTCCTTCAAAGAAAGAGGGAGATATCGCTTGATCCAAAAAGCCTCATTGAAGAAAGCCCGGGCAACGCCGGATATTATAGCTAGTATATTTATATGCATCAAAATAGTAAACTAATATTTTGTAAAAAAAATTTTGGTAGAGGAAAAGGTGGCGATAAGAACAAAATATACGTTCCATACTGAAACGAACTGAAAAAACTGAAACTAGTAACCGTAAAAAGTGCTTCGTAAACATCGTTCAAGGCAGTTTCTGGAATTCCGGTGAATGTCGTAAGTATACAGGGTGTCCATTAACTCAAGCACCAAACTTTCATTAAGGGAAAGCAAAACACACATAAAGAAGCATTTTTTGGATAGCAATGTGCCGTCGGAAATGAAAAGAGTTGTCGGAAAAACACGAAATGCTGTGGAAATTTAAAAACGCTTTTTATTTACATTGATAATTGCAGTAAGAGCTCAAATGTCCCACCACCAAAATGGATACAGGCCTGGCAGCGTCTAGCAAGTGATTAGCGTACCGAACCATTCTTAGCAGAACTTTCACACACAATGATGTAAAAATGAAATTTTTTTTTCCTTTCATTTCCTCAGTATTTCGTGTTTTTCCCGCTAACACTTTTCATTTCCGACTCCATACTGCTATACAAAAAATGCTTCTTTGTGTGTATTTTACATTCCCTTTAAAGACCGGCTCGTCAGTTCAAGGACACCCCGTATACGTGGCTCTAGGGCTTTTCTTCCTTTCAAACTGAGTACAACTCCGGTCTATTGCTACGGGCAATTTACTACCGAATGCGTTCTGCGGGAAGTGTGAGTGTCTGAACGCGTATATAGTGCTGTGTCTGACTTTCCAGTGTTGAAATCCAATATATTAACTAATTTCAGATGTTTATTTGGAATTAGGGATGCCTGAGAAGATTTCTTAAACAAAACGGATGCTTCTTTGCTTATAGTACAGCAGGATGAGCTGGAAATGATTTGGAAATCCTGACATGACAAGATCTGAAATAAACGTTTGAGTGGCAAAATGTTTGAGCCTTGTTTTGTTCATTCATAATTTCCTTCATCCACAACACTACCTTATTGTCACAGTTATTGTATCACACGCCACACTTGCATTCGACGACACACGCGTTTCAATAATTTGCTTTTTTGAGATGAAAAAAAATGCATAGAAATTGTAAACTAAAATGTTATTACAAACTTCTGGTTGAAAAAGAGGGGCGAAACGATACAACGTACCTTGTAAACGGGGGGGGGGGGGAAGGCATCCAGGACGATGTGTCGGGACGGGCGTATTTTGTAAGTTGATTTGATCGTCCCGTATTTTACGGGACAAACACATTTTTCAATATTATTCAGGAAGGGCGGTCGTTCACATCGCCATTGGCTGGATCTGCGTTTAAGCGAAGACAGACCTCTTCAGCTACGAATGGAGCACAGCAGGCGAATCCACGGCGGTGTGTCACATATTGTGTAGGTGGATCGGATCATCCTTTTACGGGACACAGAAATTTCCTCCATATTATTCGTCTCTTTTTGGAGGGACGATCGCCCCATGTCCCATCTCTGGACTCGCTAATCCTCGTAAGCATTCCTGTGCGAATTTCTGGGATGCCTGTAAGTGTCGTGTGCGTATATACGTGGCCCTAGAGCTCTTGGACACCCAGACTGATTTATTCACTACCTTTGTGCGAAGTGTAACGTCAGTGTCATAGCTATAGTGGGTGCAGGCAACATCATCTATAGCAGAAGGCCTCCGCGCGAAGCTCGTGACGTCACTCGAGAAGTTATTTCACCTATAGTCATTCGATGTACTGCAAAAAGCGTAAAGATATCGATCGCACGCGTCGGCCTGTGTAGCTACTTATTGATTTGTTTCAAAGTTATGGTTTTCCGTAAAGGCGGTAAACGCTCTAAGCAGCATTTTTTCATGCGAGTTTTTTACTTTGATAAAAAAACTCGATACAATTGGTTCTTACACGTATCTTGGGGGGGAGAGGGAGAGAAAATCCCCTTTTCCTCTTCTGGTTCTTTTTATATAGGGGCCGTTCAAGTATTATGTCATCATCGATGTGGGGGGGGGAAGAGGGATTGAGGGATGATGACAAGGGGGAGGGGGTTTGGATAATGCTAGCGTCATCAACCATCCTTTATGAAAAAATGAGTTGGATTCAGAGGGGCAGAGCTGATGACGAAATTTTGCTGACAAGGGGGAGTGGAGGGGATAATAATACTTTTAACAATTTTTTTTTTCAAATTTACGGGGGTTTTTTTTTTTCTACTTTCCTCGATCGGCCGCGAAGCCCCTGTGGAGTACACACGGAGCTCCAAGGGCTCCGCGGAGCACTGGTTGAGAACCGCTGCTCTAGAGCAATGTTTCTGCATTTTTGTAAAAAAAAAATTTCAATCTCTCAAAATACACACCAGGTTATATGATAAGATTAGAACTCGGTTATACTACTTTATCTGTGACGTTGATAAAATTGATAATTAAATAGTGGATACGCATTCTTAAAATGCAGGGGCTGCTCCAGCCAATCTGTACCCTGGGCGCAAAAGCCTCATGTGTCGCCATGGGCGGAGATACGGGCCCCCCACCATCGTCAAAGGTTGAGTCGACTGTATATATGAATTGACATCACATGATCATCGCCCCCCCCCCCCAGACTTTCAAATCTATCTCCGCCTATGTGTCGCCGCTGAAAACAACCCTGTCGGGGGCTGGACACATAGCCCAGGAGACACTGGTATAAACCAGATTTTTTTAGCAGAAAAAAAAACGCCACAAATATTTTAACTGTACAAAAATGCCGTGACCATACGTCCGGTTTAAAGGAGCTGTCCCGCATTTTGTTCCAGGATCATCCTACGATTCTAAGGGCAAGGCCGTATTCACCGACATGGTTTATACCATAGTTTCCCAACCTTTTTTGTCCCATCGCCCCCTTCTTTAGAAATTTGTTTCTCCCAACGCAATCCAACCTATTGGATCCTATGATATACCCGTATCTTCTGTCGCCCCCTGGAACATTCCATCGCCCCCCAGGGGGCGTTAACGCCCACGTTGGGAATCACTGGTTTAGACTGTAGCCACAATTTTTGGATAAGAGATCGACACGGATTGGTTAAATTCAAGTTTTCAACCAATCTATGTTGGTCTCTTATCCAAACATTGTGACTACAGTTTAAACCATGTCGGTGAATACGGCCGTCTGAATGCCGTATTTTTCGAGATCTTGGACCGATATTCAGTTAAAATTTGCATTTGGTTTAAATTGTCCGACGGCAACAGAGCCTGGGCCGAGTTCGGTTGTGAAAATTGAAATTTGCAGCCGCTGTGAGTGTGTAAAGTGTTTGTTCTGTCCTTGAAATTGTATCGTAATATTTCATCAATACTTCGTGTTCATCAGTATGGATCTACGGTCGCTATGGTGATACGAGTGGCCATGGTGATGTGCTGAACCCGGGTTCGAAGTCCACCGGCGCCACAGTGGTGGTTGGCTGTAGTTGGCTTTCTGTGGTTCCCAACTTCGAGGCGCTCATGCGAGCCGATCTCCCCTTTAAAAAGTCTCGCCACAGAAAGCAAGCAGCACCATGCCTACAAACAGTTCTCCAATCATTACACTTCACTTCTGAAATATAGATGGCACTACTGATAAATCAAAAACACAACACTAGATACGCATTCAGACTGTTAGGTACACACAATCACACTTCCGGCACAACTCACTAGGAAGTAAATTGCCCATGGGGATAGACCTGAGTTGTGATCAGTTTGAAAGAAAATACAGGTCTACGGTGATGAAAAACTTCTCGTTATCATGTAATATTTCATCACGATGAATAAAGTTTTTCAAAAAAAAAAAAAAAAGAAGTAAGAGGTTGGCGGTCCGATTCCCCACAGAAGCATTGTTAATTTCCTTTCCAAACTTCATTTCCATTTGGTAACCAGTCTGTCATATCTATAAAATACCATGTCTTGACTGAAATGACTGACGGAATCATCATCGTCGAGCCTAAACCTATAAATAAAAAGAGCTATAAATGGAAAGAGTCTACACTATTTGAAGAACAAAACTATAATGCACTCTCAAATACAAGAGCCAGACTTGTCTAAATATTCCACTATGGAATAGAATCAAGATTGAATGGGACACACATTCCTTTTATACAGATGGCTCCAAAATGTTAAGCAGAGTGGGCTGTGCGTACACGTACTATCATGAAAACAAAAGAACATTGGAAAAAAATGTACAGATTGTCAGACAGTCAATAGTACCGTCTTTTTGGCAGAATTATTAGCAATATATATAATGTGGCAAAACGTATTCTTGAAAATAAAATATACGAGGCCCACATCTATACAGATTCAAAATCAACTTTATGTGCAATCGGTAATCCAAATTACAAAAACAACATATGCTTCTCATAATGCAGAAGATCTTATAAAAAAAATTTAATACAAAACTCTACATTGGATTAAATCACACCACGAAAACATTAAAAATGACTATACTGATGCAAGAGCAAAACAAGCCACGCAAAAGGATGAGGTAGACATCAACAACAAATATACAAAATCGTATATTTACGGCAAGTTATCAAGAAAGGCATCCTCAAAGAGTGGCGAGAATATTGGGATGATAGCAACACGGAGGAAGGTTCACATATGCTATCTTCCCTAAGATTAGCACCACAAGAATTCGAGGAGACTTATATAAATCAATTACAATCACACAACATGGTGCCACAGGAATTGCTCAAGCTAGGTTTCATGGAACGTCCCCGATGTGCATTTTCTGCAACAAAGATAGTGGCACCACCCAACATTTTGCATATCAATGTGAATATTGGGGGAGCCAGAGAAAGAAGATAAACTTCCCAAGCACTAACATTCTAATTACGGCACTGATTAAAAATCAAAAAACGAGAACCCTTCTTTCTGGTATAATGGACTTGGAAATACAAAAATACTTAAGAACAGAGTGAAATGTTCCCGAAAGAAGCAAATAGATTGAAAAAAGTGGTAATTAATAAATATTTATAAAAGTACACTGCTCAAAACAAGTAGGGGAGCAAGCAAAAAAGTGAAGAAAACCGTGCGAGACAGCCACGTATTGGCATACAATGGATAGTACACGCGTATCAATGCGCAATACAGAAAAAAGACGTAAAAAAATTTTGGAATTACGGTTTAATTCTTTGAAAATATGGAAAAAACATGAAAAGATGATTTAGGGCAACAATTTGGTTACATGTAAACGATAAAAAAAAGTACTGTTTAGACATGATGCATGAGTTTTAATAGGGCGTGTGGTCTCCTCGAACAGCTAAGACTGCTGCACACCTGTTTGCCATGGATGCGATGAGGTTATGGATCAGACTTTGGGGAATACTGTTCCATTCCTCAAGAAGTGCAATCTGCAAGTCTCGGACAGTAACAGGTCGCGCAGCAATGCGTCGTCCGAGCATGTTTGAGATTCAGGGATTGGATTCAGGTCAGGAGAGCACGCTGGCCATTCCATACGCTGTATTGTTTCAGCTTCAAGCATGTTCTCCACCAGACGAGCTCTATGCGGACGGGCATTATCATCCTGGAAAACAAAGGAATCTCCAATGGCTCCAGCGTAAGGGATAACATGAGGTCGCAGTATCTCGTCTGCATACCTTCAGGCCGTCAAAGTGCCATTCCGAATGATATGCAGGTCCGTACGTCCGCCTATGCTGATTCCACCCCATACCATCCAACCAGCTCGTCTGTATTGTGACCTTTCACGAACGAATGCGGGGTTATTTCGAGTGCCCCTGTCCCTCCATACCAGAACACGTCGGGCGACACACTCCAGACTGAATCGGGACTCGTCTGTAAACAGCACTTGGCTCCAATCATGTTGCTCCCGATCTCGATGTTCAGCAGCCCATCTTCTTCGGGCCGCACGGTGGCGTGGGGTCAACGGAATGCAGACCATTGGCCTACGTGCATAGAGCCGTCCCTCATGAAGCCGATTACGTACTGTTTGGCTGGACACCCTTCGTCCTGTTGCCAAGAGCAACCGTCTTTGCAGCTGCGTAGCATTATCTGTTCTGTTTCGACGGGCTGTTAACCGTATATACCGGTCATCAGTTGCTGTAGTGGCGCGTGGCCGACCTTGCTCTGGTCGACGTCTAACATTTCCTGTTTCTTGGAATCGATTCCACAGCCTTGCAACAACACTTCTGGCAACTCCAACAGCGTCCGCGACACTACGTTGTGTTTGCCCGGATTCCATTCTGCCTATAACACGCCATGCCATGGATTCCGGTAAATCACGTTGTTGAGACATCCTCAAGTCACCTTGTCTCAAAAAAAAATACTGCGCAATCGAATTTCCCAGTTACGGCAGTAAAACAGACGTTTCTGCAACATCCCGATTTCTGCCCTTATCTCCCTTTTCTGGTTTTTGACGTCATGAACTTTGATTTGCATATGAAGTTTTCTTCTTCCGTTTCCTGCTAGGCTTTAAATTATGGATGATTCATTTTATGTTACTTATCGGTATACATCTTTGCGTAAGTTTGTTAAAACCATGTGCTCCCCTAATTGTTTTGAGCAGTGTATATATGCCCAAATAAAGATATACTGTATATATATGGCTCAGGATAACGTGTAAATATTATCCTGATAATTATTCTTTCTCAGTATATATTCTTTATCAGTATACATGCATTTAGCAATATGAATATAACAATGTGCATATAGCAAGTGTTGCGTGAATGGTGACAAGTAACATGTTAAAATTTTGTTAATTTTCATTTTAATATTTGAATATATTCATGTTATTATAGAAATTTTATTAATTCATGACATATTATTTGAATAAATTTGTATTGTTTCGAACTGGTTTGCGTCAGTATGTTCCAATAACGCCGGTGCCCGAGTGACATGGTGGTAAGATGCTCGTCTACCATCGTGAAGGTTTTTGTCTGGGTCCCGGGTTCGAACCCAAGGGAGGATATAGATAAGATATTTTCCCTAACGAACTCGAGGCGACCACCGATAGACAGCGGCACACTAGTGGCAGTAAACTGCAATATAGCGATATGGCCAGAGTTGGTGTTTGGTGAAGTAGCAGTATGTTCCAGTCCATGTTACGTAATATGAATGTATCACATATTGAACATTTGGGAGACTGATAAAACGCATTGCATCAAAGCAATAATGATGTCTTAATGTAATAACCTCGGGAGCATCAAATTCCTGCTCTCGTGATGTTAATGGTGTTGCCCGAGGTATATAATGTAAGCTGTAATAGTAGTAGTAATCTTTTACACTGTTATTTTAATTGTAATGCAATGTTAATTGTTTCGTAAGGTGAATTGTCAACCTTGGGCCAATGGTGCTCCGGGGATAGAATGAATATATATTTTAAACATACGGAATTTTATTTTTATTATTATTTTTTTAATTGAGAAAATAAATGCTCGCTCCGGAGAACCCCCGTATTGCGGCGTACACAAATGTTATATGGGGGAATCATCGACCCGAACCCCCGCGAGCGAAGCCACGGGCAACAGCTAGTTTCGTACAAAACATCGGAGAGTGGCATCGTTTCTCTCTTCATTTCGACTAGATGCTGTACCACGGGTACGGAGATTTCGGCAAAAAAGCTTAACTTCTGAGAACGGACTGAGTTCACTCTGAATGAACGCGAATTAGATGATTATGGCAAGTATGGTTCCTATGGAAGGTCTCGCCTTTCCGAATGGTGTGCCTTTTGCGTCGGGTTCTTGGAAGTCAATAAATACATGCAGGGCCGCCCTTATCAGACGCGGGGACTGGTGAGAAAATAATTTCTGAGCCCCGATTTTATATATTTTGTAGGAGAAGAGAATCAGCGACGATTCATGCATCATCACAGAATATACAGGAATACTGGAAAATAACTACTCATCAATGAAGATTTAAAATTAATCAGACAAAAAAAATCCCAGAATTGAAATGAAAATTCAAGAAAAAAATCCCATAAATCAAGGAAACAGTTATTTTCCGGATATTATGCTGAGGTGAAATCGGAAAGAAAAGTCATTTCCGAGTTCACCTCAGCATAATATCCGGAAAATATCTCGAACTGAGAAAAAGCCATCTCTCTCTAGTCCCAGAAATGATCAAATTTCGGAATTAATAAGAGAAAATCTCAAAATTGAAAATATATTTGTGATATAACTATATTTTTGACTTCTTCTACCGTAAGTGTGGGGGGGGGGCCGGATCCGCAAGTCCTGGTGCGACCACACCCGTAACACACCTAACACCGGCTTTGAACATCAAGCGCAACACTTCAGCATACCCGCGAAAAAAGTAATATAATAAAATATAAACGGGAGGGAGGGGGTCTCTTCTCTCTTTCACACGCACGCAAAACGAGAAATGATATTTTCACCTTGAACCTTTACTCGTGCATCGCAGACGACACTGTAACAACACTTAAACACCACTAAAATATGAAAATATGACGTCGAAGTGTTAATGTGGGTGTGTCTCCAAACATACAATTAATTAAATTTTTGTTTTCATTTCTCCCATAAATGTAGATTAGATCAGTGTTTCTCAATCTTTTTTAAGCCCATGGCCTCCGGCCTCCTTTGGACCATATTTTCTTCTCGTGGCCCCAATGTCTTATCCATCCTCCCCCCCAAACCACTCCCATCCAGGATCCTTTCTACTTATCGAATTGCAAGTAATCAAAACCAAATTCATAATGAACAAACATTTTTAAAATAAAAATGAACGGTGGAGGCCCTGGGCCAGACACTGATGCAGAAGGAGTGGGGAAGGGGAGAGGATGATCCCTTCCAAGAGCTGAGTTATGTGAGTAAAATAAGTCTAACGTTAAAACGAACCTACACAATAAATCGAAGTTCTCGACTCATTCCCCCGAGTTCGTTACTTACCATGACCTCTACATAATGGAGAAGGTTCCCTAGGCTGGTTGGCCCTCTATGTAGTGAAAAAAAAATGATGAGAATCGTTCCGGGCCCTGTTAGCTCCAACCCTTGTAGGGTCCCCGGGCTAGAACCACCTGCCCTGACCTAGAAGAGTTCAGTGAGCTTCCTACTTGTGAGGGTTTTATGCATGGTCATCTCAACATCATGCATTTCCATGCAAAGTGATGTTCTGGGCCCCTATAATTAGCTGAAAATACCAGCTTACATATTTACACACTTATATTTGAAAATCATAGTGTCATATTTGATCATGCATGCCCACATGGCCCTGGCTCTATGGACAGCTCTGCTGTGGATTCTAAAAGCAGCCACATTTTTTCCAACGCTATTTCACTTGAAAGCTTTACTTTTCACAGCTCTCTGTGGCCCACTTCACCACTAGTCGTGGCTTCCTCTTTCATCTTATTTTCATCCGTGGCCCCCATACAACACCTCAGGACCACAGGGAGGTCATATGGCCCTAGGTTGAGAACCACTGGATTAGGTGATTATATTATGAGAGCGAAATGCATATTATACCGTGAGAATAGTGTCCATTCAATTATTAGTATTACTCACCCCAGCGACCATTACCTTCAAACCAATTAACGAAACAATAATTAATCACAGAAAATGGCATATTTCGTTGACAGTACGAACGATAGCATTTCCGTCATCACGCACACACAACTTGACTCTTTCATACTTTTCGTGTTCTCTCTTATGTGAACACAGTGAACGTGTTTATCTCCAGAGGTAACACCTCCAGTAATCGTATTTTAAGGATCACCAAAAAATCGTCGATGAACAATATTTGTCTCAGCCAGTGTATATCGTACCCAACATCCACTGAAGAAAATATAAGTGCTGCCAAGCGGATTGAAATCATCAACAGATACAGAATGAGGAATCCTCTTCAGTTTCTGTGGAAATCAAATGACATCTTAGGAGAATCGGAGATCAGCACGGACACTCGTCGTATTAAACTATTGATGAGGATATGTTGCATTGACACCCGCTATCTTCCTCAGATGACTTGGTGCAAACTGTTTTCTACGAAACTGACGATTCTGTGCCTGATGAGTCACATATACATTCTGGTTCTTCAAACGAAATCGATCATATACGTTTATGATTTCTTCGCATTCTTCTTGGAGGTCACCTCTTCATGTATGTTGTTGCTTTCCACGGCTACTTGGTTGACGATGCAGGTCAAGTCCAGTAAAATAATCAAGATTTGTCTTCACGTTGATGAAATTTTCAAGCAGGACAATTTCCCAACATCAAGATGTTACGTATCTAATCAGATGTTTTTCGTCACGCTGCTCTATGTGGTAACAAAGATAGGGCTGAGGATCGTTTATTCTCTAAATGACAAAGATTTCTCCTTCCGATATTATTGTTCCGAATTTAAGGAATGCCCAGGAACGATGAAGATTTTTGCTACTGTATTAGGAAGTGTCTTGCATGTTCATCTCTTGATTATTGTCCCCTCGGTTCTGACGTTGGTGTACTGCCTGCTCAGCGACAGAATTTATGCTATGTTAATGGCTTTCAGAGCCATCTCCATGGATCTCGACGATGTATCGGATCGAAACGTCTACGTTACGTCACATTTGCATAAAGAGATTTTATGCATCGTGCGTGAAATGAAAAACGCTTTCTCGGTAACTTTATTCATTATTTTCATGCATAATTACCTTTACTTCTTTCTGATGACTTTTTTGATAATTTTTGATTCCAATTATGACGTGCGAACTCCATTATTTGTGATTGATTTGGTGATGAGCGTGATGTACAACGTTTGCGCGATAATTGGGATGATCTTTGCGTCTTCGAATATACACGATGCCCAGCAACTGGTGAAGGAAACATCCAGAAACAACTACGAGAAATACATTTTCTTTGGTCAAAGAAACACTGAGGAGGGTGATTATTCACAAGCATTGAAATCAATCGTCGACAGAGATGTCGTTTACATAACGGCCGCCGACATGTTCAAAATCAACAAGAGCATTATCCTAACGTTCGCCGGTGTTTTTATCAGTTACACTATGCTCATCATCACCCAGTTCCAACCGCCTCAAGGTAACAACAGCAACGCGAGTGGAACTTCAAATTTCGTAAACAATTCGCTTTCATTAGAGTTTAATGAAACCGTTGATATAGATGGTGAGTTATTCAGAAATTCATATCGGGAAAGTCCGTGATATTCATTCAGGATAATTAGTAGGTAATTTGAAAAAAAATCCGCGAGTAAATTGATTTAATATTGCGAGTCCATATCATTAGAATAACAGTATTTATATGAAAAGGGTAACTGTCCAATTCGAATTTTGTGCATGTTAAGAGGTGTCACGAACCCTGAAATCGTGCTTTTAATAATGACTTTAAAAACATTTCATTCAAATACAAATCGAATGCGGAAAAATTCCGCGTCCATTGTTATTTTCTTGCATTCGATTTGCAATATAATGAGATATTCTTTTAAAGTAAATTTTGAGAAATCGACTTCGTAACACCCCCTTAAATATTCTTTATTATACAGGGTAGGAAGGAGAAAGTCCGTAGGCCACATTTTACTGGCGAACCATTGATCCTAGAGGCATACTTCCAATTAGAAAAAGTATCAAAATGACGTGTAGACCTCAGATACGTCATTCATGTTGCAAAGGGTAGCATAGTTATTAAAATGCAAAAACAAACCTTTTATTCGGACACCCTGCCCTCAAAAACCCAATTAGAAAGTTGTTGCCCTGTACCTGAGCAAAAAAACCTAGAGGTATAGTTTCTAGGATCAACGGTTCACCAGTAAAATGAGGCCTACGGTCTTTCTTAACTACCCTGTGGTGTATGTTATAATATACTTAATTAAATTCTTTTTTATTAATAAAAATATTCAAGTATTTTTTCACCTTCAGAGGGACAGACAGACGTTGTGTTACGTATGTAATATATTGCCTATATGCAATATATAGGTTATGTATGTAATACACAGAGTATTTCAAGACTCGTGGCAAATACGTTAGATGGTGATAGAACAGAAACTAGGTAAGAGCCAAATCACTATGTAATACAGCCCATGACCGAAACTCAAGTGGTTAACCCCTGAAGGGTGCTTCCCGACGCTACATTAATGGTGTGAAGCTTGAAGCCAGCGCCACTGCTGATGGCCGCAATTTTGAGCAGTTGCTGAGATGGCTCTGTGCAATAGGAAGTTATTCCTCAAATTCCTCGGTGTCCTTTCATTTTGTTTCATGTTTCTCTTCATTTCATGACACGGCACTCTAGCGCTCAACAACTCGAATTCCGACCATGCGTTATGTTCTATCACCCCTCAACGTATTCGCCATGATTTCTGAAACACCCTGTATATATGTGTTATATAGGGTTATATATGTGTTATAATTTACTTATTATTACATATTTTATGTAATTGCCAGCTTGCAAGTATATTAACAACTATGTATTATAAAATAAGCAATTTAATACTTTTTTCAGCTATTTCTTCTCTGAAATAAAAGATTCAATAATCTCTTATAGTGCTGCTATCTATTCACTATATTTCGAATAATCTAGTTTCCCTAGAATCTTGTTAGATATTGATGGGAAAAATTTCAACACAGTGTATCAATGTGTGTGTGTGTAAAATAGAATATTTAAATTTTAATTTATTGACTATCCTAAGAACTAGGGTTACGGTGTCCGTTAATTAAAACAAAAAGGGACATTTATCGGTATAATACAAATGTAAGGTCACAACAGGCAAAATGCCCAAAAATATCATGTTTAAAAAATTAACATTCGAATCTACGTACGTATAAAACTTCTTATCAGTTAGGGATTTTCTAAAGCGTGTTTTGTACCTCCAAATAAATTTCTCAAGATTATGGGAAGTCTTTTTATTGCTCATCACCAACAATTAAGTACTTATGGAGTGGAATCCAAAAGTTCAAATACGTACATAGAGGGTTCAGAGGCCAAAAATGTCAGTTATAAGTCTTTTATTTTTCTGCATGGGCGGAGATACGGGGCGTGGCGTGGCGGGGGGCAGCATCAAAAAGGGAGTGGGCAGATCTAATGTATATGTTGTGTAGGAATTGACATTGTCATCGTGCCCCCCCCCCCCAGCAATAATGACCTTGCCCCCCCCCCCCCAGACTTCAGAGTCTATCTCCACCTATGTTTTTCTGCAAATTACTTTGGTATTGCAAGTGCTTCATTGTTAGAATTTTCAGTTCCTAAAGCATTCAAGTCGTTATTTGCATATTGCAACAGCAGATGACACCTGAAAAATTGGCATTTTTTACTCCTCATTTTTATAAAAACACTTTCTTTTTGTCTCATTTATAATGTTTACTGACTTACACTGATTGCCTTCTGAATCTTCCATGTTTTATTTCGGAGGAATTTGCTTTTGTTTTTGTTGTATATTTGTGGTTTTTTTTTTTACTTCTTTGTGCATTTTATTTTTTTATAAATACAAATATTTGTATTTATGAAAAATGAAATATAAGAAATAGTAAAAAAATCACTCGCATACACCACAAACAAAAGAAATATATATTGTGATCATCAAGAATTTTGTCTGGTTTTGTGTGGTAATTTGTGTTTTTTATTTAATTAAAATTCAAATTTATTCTGTGACAATGTGATAACATGAATTCAACTTATGCACATGAAGGGTCAAGGAGAAAAACGACTTTACAGCAAAACTTAGATTTTGAGAAAAACGAGTGTGAAAGTTTTGAGTATAATGGTTTTCCTCAGTTATACGTAGACTTTATCGCTATTTTTTATGATTTGAAGTCCTACCCCAAAAAATGAATGCACGTGGTGATATTATTCCTTGAAAGCTACAAGATGGCACTGATATCTCATTTCCAAAAAAATTGCTGTAAAGTTGTTTAACATGTGAAAATAATTAACAGGCTTGTTTAGGCAAAATAAGAACAAACCACATACACACAAACCTTACGAAGTACAAAAGCCTGCTGGATGGCGAAGATAAAGTTCGGAAAGAAAATTCACCTACCTCTCACTGTCCGGGCGGCTTTTAAATAAGTCCTACATTCCCAGCTACATTATGGAAATTTAGGGCATGGTGATTGGCCGAAATGAGTGATGAACCCTTACGCCAGTGAAATTTTTGCTAGTGACGTTGAAAATAGATATACTTAATTGTGCTTGAGCCCGATATTCGCAGTTGGAGAGAACTGCAATGGTTAGAGAACAGGACGCATGTACCGAAGGTTGTGCGCTCGATTCCCTTTCGAGATTTCTTTTTCCATCTTCGCTGTCATTTATTGATTCACTAAAAAAATGCTTCAATTATTTTTTCTGATTTGATCGAGTGCGGTTCAGGTGCATCATGATGACAGTAATAACGGCTTGCGGAGCTGGACATTGCTATCATTTATTGATTCACCAAAAAAATGCCTTCATTTTTCTATGATGAACTCCGAAATTTAGTTTCACCAAAAACTTTGCCCCTCGTGACGTTTTGTTATCTTTCTTGCTCGTAATAACCAATCACCGGCGTGCTAATGCCTCTTGTGTTACAAAGAATGTAGGGATTGTGTGTAATTACGCTTGCATAATTCCTCACACCTAGACGTCCCCCCTCGTATAAGATTATTTTTAGCAGCCATTTTCCTGGCTAAAATTACGTAATAAAATATCTTATACATTTATATATATAACAATAACAATTTCAAATAAATATTAACCACTATGTGCATAATAATTTTATTAGATAACACATTCAAAAATTATAACAAGTCTAGACCCCAGAGTGATTCCCAACGTGGGCGTTAACGCCCCCTGAGGAGCGATGGAATGTTCCGGGGGGGGGGCGATAGAAGCTACGGGTATAGTATAGGATTCTATGCGTTAGATTGCGTTGGGGGGCGCTGAGAGAAAAAAAATTTCTGGAGAAGGGGGCGATGGGACAAAAAAAAGGTTGGGAAACTATGGTCTAGACTTATAGAGCCTTCAAGAAATCCAAATAGCTTTTATTGTTTTGTGCCGAGCCAATAGAAGGCACTCTTTTGTTGATAAAAGTCTAAAAAAAAAATCTGCACAAAAGTACCATCTTGATATCGTAAAAAAATGGAAGCGAAAAGAAAGAATTTGAGGTTGTGCAACTAATTAAACAATTTTTAGATACAATAAAAAACAATAATAACACTCAAACTGAAATTACCGAAGATTGGGGGATTTCTCGAGCTCAGGTATCAAACATTGACCGTTACAGTGGCAATCCCGAGATATTTCGTCAAACTTGATCTGCTTTATTTTGGTCACCCCGAAATACCTCCATGCGTTATCTCCATCGTGGCAGTTATAATGCCGATCAGGAAAAATCTTTAAAGATCACCAAGAACATTGGTGAAACAACTTCATATCATCACTTAAAGCTAAATCAGAAGGGAAAATATAATTTCAATGGTGTTGCCTTATTTGAATAGCAATGGTTTCATACTGAATGAGCCAGAAATGCGTTAATAAACGTCGGCATGATCAGACAAAAAAGAGCAGAGAAAATCGTAAAAGATTTTGAGCAACTGAAATATTTTACTGCTTGAGAAGGATGGCCAAATGACACCTCACTGGTGCCACAATGGCAGGGTTGTCAAATTTGCTCCCCTGGTAGATACGCATATCCCGGCGGGGGAGGGGGGGGGGATTTTTGGGGAAAATGGTTTTTTTGGGGGGGAAAATTGTTTGTTTTCGAAGAAAATGTGTTGCTTTCAGGTTAAACTTTTATTCTGAGTTCAGTTTATATATCCCAAAAATTGCTGCATATCCTTTTTTATGTAAGCATTCAGGTACGAGATTCACATATTAAAATATGTTACAAGAAACCGCAAGCAGAAAATGTAATCATGGACCTTAATTTAGCAAATATACCTGATATGTAACATGAGATAAGCATATCCACAGAAATTATTGCTTATTTATGATACACAATAATTTTTCACACACACACAAATCATTGAAAAATAAATTTAAGCCTCTGCGAAGAAGTAAACCAATGTATGTAAACTGAAAATTTTCATTTCAAGAAATATTTACATGTTTGCATTACTTTTTCGTAAGTTTTATACGGAGGTACATCAGACTTTCATGACTGAAATATCAAGAGACAAAAATAACATAACGAAAAGAAAATAACTTTGCGGGGTTCTTGAATTGAACATTGGCAACGCGCGAAAACCTTCAAGTGAAACAGAACAAAAAGTATAGTTTTTCCCCGAAACTAAGACCTAACCAGAAAATAATCATTTGATTATTTTTGGCACAAAACGGTCATTTTCTGAACACGAGGGCTAATTAGACCGGGACCTACAATTTATTGCCGATTCCGAACGGCAGGCTTGTTTTTATACTCGTCGAGGGGGTTGGTGCGCTAACCCCTCGATGGGGGGACTCCTTGCGGTAGCAATTTTTTCCTGCGGTCTTGTCGTCGTTTTTGTTGTACCCCTGTGTCAGGAAAGTTTTCTGACCCAGAAAATAAGCCCTAGCTTGATTTTTCAAGATGCTCATAATATAAGTCTGACCCCGAAAATTGGCCTGTTAAAATCATCAGCCAGGTGAAGCCATTCTGAAGGTCTACTGCTGTAGATGAAAGGTTGCCTTGTATAAAGTGATATTAATATACAATAATGTTACTGTATATTAATGTCAGTGTGCACAATAATGTTATTGGCATTTGTATTTAATGATAATTAAAGTTATTCTGTAGTTTTAAGTTCCCAAAAATGGCTAATTTGGACAAGTGCAAAACACCTCCACAGTAATGAATCCTCAGAATGACTTATCTCCTCCTCTCAACAAGATTTTCTAATTATTACTTCTGTTTAAAAATATTTCAGAATTTAATTTAATGAAGCAGGGGATATTCTTGTAAGGAATTCAAGAAAAAGGGAAGCACGTGATTTTAGGTCCTGAAAGTTTGGGTTCGATTTTAAAAAAAAATATGGGGTTCTTGGTTACATAGCTAAAAAGTTTTGTTTTTGACGGATCAGGAAACTTTTTGATACATTTTCTGCGGGGTTTGAAAAAACTGGGCAGAAAAAAATGCCGGCACCATCCTGAGATTTCTCAGAATTTTCATTATCCAAATTCATTCATTTTACCACGAACACTCTTCCTGCTACAGTTCTGCATGCAACTCAATTACGCAGAAGTTGGTGTGAGCAATTGTTCCCTTATTGTATGGTCAATTTTATTGATTAATTCCATAGTTTAGCAAGCACCAAAAATGTATATTTAGACATAATGTATAAGATGTTCACATAAAGGATGTACAGGATGTACATACATGTTTAAATTAGATATTTTGTGGTTGTGGGGGAGGGGGGGGGAAGAAAATTCAATTTCCCCCATTTTGCGCAAAAAACGCGGTTTCCCCCCCCCCCCCGAAAAAACATGGGTTTTTTAGACAAACTCGCTTGGGCTGGGTTTTGGTGGTCGGCCAAAGTTGGTTTTCTGTGGTTTCCAATTACAGGACGTGAACGCAAGCCGAAATACTCGCCGCAGAGAGCAACAGGGCTATACAACGGTACAAATATTCAATCATTCCACTTCATTCACAATTTCAAACATAGAAGGCACCACTGAAAATACGAGACATATGGTGATTCAAATAATTATTAAAATTAATTCTGGTTGTTCAAGTCAGGTTCCTAATTGTTTTCGATGAAGAGATTAACCTTTTTTTTGAAAGCGTAATAATTTTATAGCGCTATACAATTCTGTCTTGCTTCCTTTTGTACATGCAATAATTTCCTACCTCGCATATGTTTTTTATATTGTTTTGAATCAATGCCAACAGAATGTGTGATTATCCCCATTGTGCATAATTTTTAACTGCAACTCGCTCTATAAATTTCTGATAGATTTCTTGCTATGTTGTTTTTCAAGTTTGTACATCTACGCCCTCCCTGTTTTGCACCATATTGCACTGCACCACAATGCATTGATGCATAAAAATACGCAATGCACCACAATAAGCAATTCACCATATTGCAGTGCACCACAATAAGCAATTCACCATATTGCAGTGCACCACAATAAGCAATACAGCATAATAAGCAGTAGGCACTGCATTATAATAAGCAATACAGCATAATAAGCAGTAGGCACTACATTATAATAAGCAATACAGCATAATAAGCAGTAGGCACTACATTATAATAAGCAATACAGCATAATAAGCAGTAGGCACTACATTATAATGAGCAATATGGCACACGACGTACTAAATTACGTAATGCATAACAATAAACATTGCACCACAATCAGCGATGCACCACAATACGCAATACTCCCCAAAACGCAATACACAATAGGTAATGCACCACAATACGCAATACGTACTGCATAAAATAAAATAATAAGCAAGAAAGCGTGCGATGCACTACAACACGTAATGCATAACAATACGCAAAACACACCACAATAAGCAATACAACACTATACATCGCAATAAGCTACACAATAGACCATAACCACTGAAATATGATAAGAAAGCGATGCACTATAGTCAGCGATGCACAACTATTTGCAGTGCACTACAATAAGCAATAAAGCCCAATACGCAATGCACCACAATACGCAATAAGCACTGCATTTCAATTAGAAATGCACACAATGCACTTTAATGAATAATGCATAACAATACACAACGCACCACAATCAGCAATGCAGCCAATACCTTCTAGAGCAGGTGTTCTGGAAGGTATTGATACAGCACGGTACGTAATACGCACTGCATTATAATAAGCAATACAGCACGTGATGCAGCGCAATACAAGGTGCATGACACACAATATGCAATGCATCAAAAATAGCAGTGCACCACTATTTACAGTACACCGCAATACAGCATAAATTGTAATTCACCGCAATACGTGATGTATCGCAATATTCGAAGCACCATAAAATACGCAAAAAGCAAAAGCACTGCATTACGGCATTACAATAAGCATTACATCACGACATGCACTACAATGCACAATGCACCATCATTTGCTATGCACTACAATAAGAAATACGGCATGTAAAACACGCAATGCACCTCCATCAGCGATTCAGTGCAATAAGCAATGCACCAATCATCATAGGCAATACAGCACAATAAGTAGTGCAATCTATATATTCAGGGTACAGCAGAAAGCAACGCATCCCTATATTCAGAGAACCACATTAAGCAATACAGCACTTAAATAATGCACCATCATCGGCAAATACAGCACAATACTTATTGCACCACCATCCATCGGCAGTATAGCAAAATAATTAGTGCACTACATATAACTGAATATAATGGTGGTGCACCGCAATAAGCAATGCACCACCACTATATTCAGTGCACTGCAATAAGCAATGCACACTATTCAGTGCACCATATTAAGCAATAAACCACCATCGCAATAAGCAAAACAACACAATGCGAAATGTTCCACCATCGGCAATACAGAACAATAAGAAATACACCTCCACCATAGGCAATACCAGACAATATACAATGCGCCACACTATGCGGTGCACAACAATATGAAGTGCACCACAATACGCAATCAGTCCCAATACACCATAAGCACTGCATTAGAATAAGCAATATGGCACGTGATGCACTGAAATACGTAATGCATAACAATGAGCAATTGACTAATATTTACAGTGCACCAAAATAGTCATTCAATTCCCAAATACACTGCCATCTTAATACAACATAATACTCGCATAATGCACCACAATGCATGCGTCATACACAAGGATAGACGATACACAATAAGTAACACACCACTATATGCAGTGCATCACAATAAGGAATGCATCACTATACGCGGTGAATTTACACCCAAAGCACCATCATCGGCAATAAAGCACTATACTATGGGTTCCTAATACTACCATTATATGCAGCGCACCACAATGAGAAATACAGCACAAAACGCAATACTCCACCATCAGCAATACAGCAAAATAAGTAGCGAGCCATGGCAAGTGATGCACCACAATACGCAGTACAGCACAATACGCGATGCATCGCAATGGGCAAAGCTTCATAATATACAATGGACCGCAATACATAATAATATGCACTGCATTACGTTAAGCAAAAGCAGTAATACACTACACACGCTAATCACAAAATAAGCAATGCAGCACCGAAATACAGCACAATACGCAAAATCATAATAAGCAAAGCACCATAATACGCAATGACTCATAATATACCATAAGCACTGCATTACAATGAGAAATACAGCACTCAGTGCACTACAGCACGTAAGGCATCACAATCAGATGCGTGTAATCAGTAATATAGTGCACCACAATAAGCAATGCAGCATGATACCCTATGCACTTCAATTCTCAATACGGCACATTATGCGATGCATCGTAATAAGCAAAGATCTATAGTACGCAATGCACCACAATACGCAATAACGCTGCATTACAATAAGCAATACAACACGCGATGCACCGCAATATGCAATGCACCGTACAATCAGAAATGCACCGCAATATGCAATGCACCGCAATATGCAATGCACCGTACAATCAGAAATGCACCGCAATATGCAATGCACCGTACAATCAGCAATGCACAGTACAATCAGCAATGCACAGTACAATCAGCAATGCACAGTACAATCAGCAATGCACAGTACAATCAGCAATGCACCGCAAAATGCAATGCACCGTACAATCAGCAATGCACCAATATTTGCAGTGCACCACAATAAGCAAATGCAGCACAATGCGCAATGAAAAGCATGAAAACAATGAAAAGCATGAAAACAATGAAAAGCATGAAAACAATGAAAAGCATGAAAACAATGAAAAGCATGAAAACAATGAAAAGCATGAAAACAATGAAAATCATCCTCGACTCCATCAATTGATGATATATGCCCAATGCCGCGCTTTGGGTACCCGGACCTCAACACACTGTGATGTACACCTCTCCACATACCTCTGGGTACATGCACAAAACTTGGTCCCTACAGGTCAAGCAGTTCCCGGTGTGTTCAGGAGTTAAATGAAAACTTGACCCAAAATCGTAACCGACTTCCGTAACAGAAAAACGTAACCGATTTTCGTAACACAAAAACGTAACTGATTTCCGTCACTCAGAAAACGTCACCGACTTCCGTAACATAAAACCGTCATTAATTAGTAGACAGTCAGATTCGTTTACTTATATTTGTTACAGATAACTAACTGTTTGCAGTGACATCTAACGAGTCTTTACATGCTAAGACATTATTATAAGCTGAGAGAAGCGTATTGGACTTTTACTATGTTTTAGGCATTGGTAGGAGGTGGATTTGTTTAGTTATATTTGTTACAGACAACTAACTGTTTGCAGTGACATCTAACGAGTCTTTACATGTCGAGACATTATCATGAGCTAAGAGAAGTGTATTGGGCTTTTACAACGTTTTAGGCATTGGTAGAAGGTGGATTTGTTTAGTTATATTTGATACAGACAAACTGACCATATTTCGTAGAGAGAAATACGGGAAAATACGGGACATCGTCAATTATCGCCAAAATTCTTTTATTAATGCTGGAATTATTACTTTCATTGATTCCGAAATTATATCTCATTGATTCTGAAATTATATCTCATTGATTCTGAAATTATATCTCATTGATTCTGAAATTATATCTCATTGATTCTGAAATTATCTCTTTCATTAATTTTGGAATTATCTCTCTCATTAATTTTTGAATTATATCTTTCATTAATTTTGGAATTATCTCTTTCATTAATTTTTGAATTATCTCTTTCATTAATTTTTGAATTATCTCTTTCATTAATTTTGGAATTATCTCTTTCATTAATTTTTGAATTATCTCTTTCATTAATTTTGGAATTATCTCTTTCATTAATTTTGGAATTATCTCATTCATTAATTTTGGAATTATCTCTTTCATTAATTTTGGAATTATCTCTTTTTTCATTAATTTTGGAATTATCTCTTTTTTCATTAATTTTGGAATTATCACTTTTTTCATTAATGCTGAAATTATTTTTTTCATTGATTCTGAAATTATTTTTTTCATTGATTCTGAAATTATATCTCATTAATTCTGGAATAATCTCCTTCATTGATTTTGGAATTATCACTTTCATCAATCTGAGATTATCTTTCATTAATGCTGAAATTATCTTTCATTAATGCTGAAATTATCTTTCATTAATGCTTGAAATTATCTTTCATTAATGCTGAAATTATCTTTCATTAATGCTTGAAATTAGCCCTTGAGTAGAATACTGTATTTATATATTTATATAGTGTTTGTTTTTTGTTTTTTTCCCTTCTTTCTTAATAAACTATTCTATTCTATTAATGCTGAAATTATCGCTTTCATTTATTTCGGAACTAAAATTATCTGTTTCATTAAAACTAGAATTTTTTTTCCATTTATTCTGGAATCATCTTTCATTAATTCCAAATTATCTTTCATTAATTCCAAATTATCTTTCATTAATTCCAAATTATCTTTCATTAATTCCAAATTATCTTTCATTAATGCTGGAATTATCTTTCATTAATTCCGGAACTATCACTTTCATTAATTTTGAAATTATCAATTTCGTCAATGCAGGACCCCTAGTGTGGGATAGTTGGCGATCCCCCAAACTAGCTTTCTCACGGGGGGCCCCCCTCTGTGGTTAATTTATAGTGTGAAAAATCAAGAAGTTGTAGGAATCGTTCCGGCCCCTGTCAGCCCTGCCCTTGTGGGAGACATGCCAAGAGGTATGTATACGTGTAATATGCATATATCACCAGTGCTCCCAACATACAGGGTACGGGGGGATTGCACATATACCTCCATGGGGAAGTTAAACAGTTTCATTTCCAGCGGCCCTTGATGGATCTCAGTTTTTTTGCTGCTTTAACATTGAAAAATTTGCGATAGCGTAAGCCTAAGACATATCCGGTCTGGGGGCCCCATAAAATTTGAGAATTCAGTCACAGGTAATTGCGTGCGGGAGGGGGCTGGATTTCATTCGTTGGTAAAATGAATGCAAATGAATATTTGCCGGGACCCTCACAAGGGTATACCCAACAAGCTTCCCAGTCAGGGCCCCATTTCATTTCGGGGGCCCTGGATGAATCTCACTCTTTTCTGTTGTTTAACATTACAGAATGTTCAACAACGGAAGTCCGAAATAAATCCAGTCTGGGTCCCCCACTAAAAATCTGCGTATTGGGTCTCCGCTACTGGTTGTGGTGCCCTCGATTTTATTCGTTGTAAAATTGATAAAAACGAAAAATTTTCGTGGCCTCTCACAGAGAGGATGTCCGACAAGCCTCCAGGTCGGGGGCCCCCATGGAAAAATTTACAGGTTCCATTTTTGGGGCCCCTGGATGAATCTCATTGATTTTTTTTTTGTTGTTTTTGTTTAATATTGTAAAATTTGCAACATTGGTAGCCCGAGATAAAGTCAGTCTGGGGTGCACTAAAAGTATGCGAATTGGTGTCCCGGGTAATTGGTTGGGGCCCTGTATTTTATTCGTCGGTAAAATGAATACAAATGAAAATTTTTCATTTGTATTCATTTGTATTCTGCGAGACTATTGATATGTTCGAGACCGAAAATCTCTTTGCTCTTGGCACTTTTTGGGAGCTCTATAAGCCAAATCGGTAGGAGAACCATTTCCCGGTTGGGATAACGGCCCCTGTAGCTCTTTAGCTGAGAAACCCCCTGAGGGGGCGAATGTAATTTTTAAGCCACTTTGCCAATTTTAGACGCCAATTTTAAAGCAACCTCCTACCTATGCTAACTTTATTGTTTAAGTGCTCCTACGTCACGCGTGAAATCACGCCCATTCGCGCTTGCGCTTTAAGCATTCCTTCGTGGTCCCTACCAGCTATGCAGAGGGAAGCGTGTAAGTGCTGAACTTAGTGCCAGCTGCTTCAAAGGCTTTTGTCGCTGCCCTATGATCGTTTTCGCATTGAAGATTTAATATCAGTTCTTTCCCAGCTGTTTTTGCTGAGTAGCGGGCTTCGCAGAATTCTTTCAGTAGCCCATTTATCTCATTCCAATTGTCACACTTAGTGATATGCAGAGGGGGGAATCTTCCCTTTAGAACATTTAACCAGATTCCACGGGTTCGGGTTATCCGGGTCGGGGTCTTCAGGTACGTCGCCGCCCCCCGCTACATTGTTTACATCGTTCGGTTTGTTTACCTTCTCCTTACCTACAATACAATTGACCGCCGCGGTGGTAGCGCCATCTGTTGACGTGGAAGGGAGTTGGGGATCGGAATTTGGGATCTTTTCATCCGGGTCACCCCATGGAGGAAAGAATAACAGGAGGTGACATCAGGAACGAAAATTGAAGCCGTTGTGGCAACCCTATGGGCTGACGAGTAAGCCCAAACAAACCGCTCTTTTCCCTATACTTAACATGTGTTTTGCCGGATCGAATTCTTTTAAAATATTAATAACTAAATAATTTTAAGCACCATGACCGTTTAATGCGTCTTCAGGTGATTTACATGATCCAATAAAGGGGAAAAATAAAATCTTATCCTTATATAAGGGGTTGTTATATTTTTAATTTATTTTTGAAAAAGGGGAAGATCACTTTTCCCTCTCAACTCGTCATAAGTTTTTAGCTCAGTGCCTTCAATTTATTTTAAAAATTTGATGCATCACATTAATGTCTATGGGAATATGATTAATTAAAATAATATAAAGCTGCAATAAAATGCAATTTCATAATTTTTTCTTTTAACTGTTTATCTTGCCTTTTTGTTTCGTTCATCATTATCATAGATCCGGGACATTTCGAAAGTGTTTCAGGCCCGTGGGTGCTCGTCTTAAGCTTTACATGAGAAATTTTGATTTCTGAATCAGTTCTGAGATGCTCGAGCACCTTCTGACAGGGCCGTAGCTAGGATTTTTGCCACTCGGGCAAACATGATTCAGCCGTCCGGGGCAAACAGCATTTTGCCGCCCCCGTGCCTCAAAGTACTGGAAGTGTTCGAACGTCGTCCGCCACTGTGTAATTATGGTTTTGCTGCCTGTAGGCTGTACAAATTTCGCCACCCTTCTTCCGTTCCACTCTCATATTCTTGAATACGTATTACTGGAAATATATGCCGCCCATCCGAACTTTCCGCTATGTAGATGTATTGAGAAAAAAAATATTAAAAAATAAAAAACTTTTTTTACCAGCCGCGATAAGTCATCTCTCTAGCCTATAGTATTTAGAAAAATAATCTGGGCTGTTTTTTTTCCCTCTTCATTTTGTACCAATTACTTTGCTTTTAAAGTGGTATGTGTACGAAAATTTAACACAAAAAAGTTTCGAATTGAATTTGAAATCTAAAATTGTGTCTGTGTTCGAGTTTTTGCCTGGAATGGAGAAATATTTCTACAATATTTTAACAGCTGAAAGGCATTATGTATGCTAATGTTTTGCATATATAATGTTTTTCGCAAAAAAAGTCAGATTTTTTCAAACACCGCTTGTTCAAGTGTCTTTAAACATTGTCTTTCTCTCAGCACTGAGGTGTGTATACTTTGGCATAATTTTTTTAAAATTAAAATGCCGAGAAGAAATTTTGTGGCACGAGATATGGGTAAATTTTGGTTATTTTTGCAAAAGGTTCCATGTTGTTGAAGTTAATATTCGAAAACAAATAACTACTAAAATTTTAAAAGCTCTCGTTCAATTGTATAAATATATCCAAAGAATTTGAGGGAAAAAAATCGAGTTCCTAAAGTGAATAGTAAATTTTTAAATGATTTTTAAAAACGGGGATGTTTCTCATAGGAAAGCATGGGAAGCCACGGTTTGTTTGGGCTCACTTGGTCCCTTTAATAGAGCGATCACTGGCTTCATCTGGCAACCCAGATCAACGCTTTCTCAACGGAAGCGCTGATCGCGTCACCTGTTATTCTTGCCTCCATGACTGTTTTCAGAAACAAAGCTTCTATGTTTACAATGTTTAGCCTCTACAACGCTTTGCTCCGTCACTCACAGTATATGTGGAAAACCGGGGCAGTGCCACCTATTTTCCGCTAGTGTCATATAAAATTTTCTTTCGATATTTCAATTGTTTTACAAAAATGATTGAAAATATTTTAAAGTTGAACTGTAAAACACAATGAATTCATTACTAACCTGCTCTCATCTTTCTGAAAGCGAAATAGATGGAACTCGAAATAAATATGTAAAGATAAAAAAATTACCAGAACCAGAATAAAAATTTTAAGGGGATGCCTGGCCCTTTTGCGGGCCATATATTCCCCATAAGGGCTGGGGGCCCATCGCGTCCCCCTGGTGAAGAAAAAGACAAGGGAGTAATGTATGTATTTATATGTAGTGAGTGTGTGAGAGTGGAAAGTGATCTTCTGCTTCTTCTTCTCTTCTTTTTTTTTTGACACAATCGGGAAAAGGTTTTTCGATTAATAAAAATGGTTCTTGGCTTTAACACCCTTTTGCAGATAAAATGGCGGCACATAAATAAATTAATTAAAAAAATTAATTTATCCCCGATGAAGACTTTCGGACGAACCGATTGATAATCGATAAAATTTAAGATGAAATGGAAAGCCAACGTATCTAAAGAGAGGGAAAAAAACAATGGCGGACGTCACAGACAAAAAAAAATATTTATAGTTGTAGTTCGTACTCCTGCCGCTTCAATTTCTGTGGCGCGCAAGTTTGCATTAGGCCTCTCCATTGAAGTGACAATGCTTATCTTTAATACAGCTTTGGATGGCGGACGTCACAAAAAAAAAATGTTTACAGTTGTAATTCATCCTCCTACCGCTTCAATTGCTTTGGCGCGCAAGCACAACTCAAAATCCTTGACTCCGAAGACAGGACGGCTCTGACCGATTCCCCACAACTTTGTATCGTCTGGGTTACAAAAAATACACGATATATATATACGTCTTATTATTAACGCAAGTTATTAGACAAAAGAACAGACTACGTATGAGAAATTCTCGTGTGGTTGCGTTTAGGCTGCAGGCTCCTGTACGTCTTCTGCATCATTGGGCAATATAGTTTGTCGATCGTGCTTATTTCTCGAGAAGCGACTGACAAAAGCAGTGATCGGTGAGTTCATGACTTGCTTATTCGTATTTTCCATTCCAATCATTAGAAAGAGATTGGGAAGGCCATTACGGTCATCGTTTAACATTTTAAGGGCGGTGATTTCATTCCGAAACCACTTGTATATTTTTTTTAAACTGAGCTAAAATCCGGTTGATCGCCATAGGCAATTTACTTCCGATTAAGTTGTGCGTGTCCCCCCCCCCCGGCCGTGAAAACGATTATATGCAATGTACACATTGCTCGTAGTACATACAGTCGTGGCTCAGTTTACAAATTTCAGCCGCCTCAGGAGCAGGTGTCTAATGGGGGGGGGGGGCATCATTTCAACTTTTTCCCGGGGGGGGGGGAGGAGCAAAGAACATGTATTATTTATATACAGTCAATCCTCGTTAATGAGTCACGCTTGGGAAAGCAAAAATATGACTTGATAAGCGGAGTGGCTCGTTAAACGGAGTAAGCCATAGCTGTGCCAATTCCTGCCTCGGGATAACTGGGACTTGCAAAAAGTGATACGGTAAGCGGAGTGACGCGTTAACCGGGTGACGTACTAACGAGGTCTGACTGTATATATAGTAGGGACAAAAATCAAGTGATATAAAGGTATAGAATGAAGAAATAGCTTCTCAAATAACAAAAGTGTTAGTGCTGCTCACTTGTTCATTTAAAAATATAAATAAATATAAGTTTTAAAAAGAACATATATGCAGTGGGTCGTCATAGGGGAATCCCATGCATGGTTCGAAAAGAGTATGTGTTTGACGATGGGGTAACGACCCCCCCCCCCCCCAAAAAATGACGGGCCTGGTGCTGCCTCGCGCTAACTGCCTTTATGATGCAGATTTTCCCTTCCCTCGAGTAACAGTCTTAAAAAGTACCCAGTGAGGCTTCGGGTGGTGGACTTCCAAATGAGCCCAAGTGCCCGGTTAAGCCCTTGCTGCCTTACATTGTAGCCCGCCGGCTCTGAGCCCTTGCTACTTTTTCGTAGTCTTAAAAAAATCTCTCCACTAAGTAGCTCTTGCACTAGGGTTTCCCAAAGTGGGCAATATTGTCCCCCTTATGTTGCAAAATTTCCAGAATTATTTTAAAATCGATTTAAAGAGGCGATGTGACGTCATCAACCACGGATGCGGAACTATTCCGATTGTAGCTTTCACCAGTGGTTATGGAGCGTTGCAATCGCCCAACAAAGATCAGAGTGCAGTGGCGAGCAACCACACTCTCGTGTAGAACGGGGCAGAGCACCCACAGAATGGATTCAGGAATAAAAACCTCCTGTTAGCGAATACCACCTGCTCTTTAGATGTAGGTGCGTAGCAGAAAGACACCTGCCATGTAGCGGTACTATCATTTTAGTATCATTCGATGTTGAAGTGTGAGACCGGACGCATGCAAGAAAATGCGCTCCCGATGGGTCTCTGATGTATCATATAATTTAATCATTTAATTAAATCTCTCATATTAACGATTCTGTCTCTCCATCAAGAAACGTCTCATTCGTTTAGTCTATAATTCAGAAGTGGGATGACATAGACATAGATATATAGTGATAACGATGATGCTATGCATATCCCACGTGCGTTGATGTTTATGAACTAGAGCCCACAATCGGCAGCTTGCGAAGTTTGTCTTCTCGACGACGAAACAAAAAAAAAGTTTCTTCTTTTCTACTTATGATTGCCGATGACGTCCGCTGGTTGCTGTTTCCGATGTCACCCGAGGATATCCGAAGTGTACCGAGGATTGCCGAAGTATACTAATCGCTGTTGAGGTTAAAGATTCCGTGGATCTCCGATGTTACCGAAGATATCGATGTCTCCCGACGATTGCCGATGTCACCCGAGGATTCCCGAAGTAGTCTAATGGCTGTTGAGGTTAAAGATTCAACGATATTTCTGATGTTTCAGTGATTCTACGACCTATCCTTGCTGGTGGAAATATGATGTGATGATTTAGTGCGCGATATTAGTATATGCAGTGCGAGATATTAGTGCGTGTATAATTATTCTGCGACGTTTCCGATGTGTCGAGGTGTTGTGATGGTGATAGTGCGCGAGTGTGATGTTTAAAATTTTGCGCAAACTTTGATTGATCTTCAGTGAAATTATTTCATACATTATTATATGGTTCCACGTTTGACGATGCGAGGGTTATATTAGCGCGCAAGTGCGATGTACAAGATTTTGCGCGAATTTCGATTTATTTTCAGTGAATTCATTTTTTTTTATTCATTTCTTTTCGCGTATATGCAGTGAAGTGAAGTGATTAATTTTTTTATTGTTGCTATATAGTGGTGAGTTGAACTATTTTCGTTTCATGATCAGAGTCAATTTAATGCTATATATATCTTCCGTATCATTATTTAGCAATAATACCATAGCATTGGTCATTTTCTTTTCTTTTATTATTATTTTTTTTTAATATTGCAAGATGTCATTCTTAGCGAAAGCGAGAAAAGGTGACTTGAAAATTCTCGCCGAGGAGCTTGGGGAAACAGTTGATCCCGATTTTAAAGTTGCTGATTTAAAACTATTAATTCTAAACTCGAAGAATTATGAGGAAGAATTTGTTAGGGTCCTTGTCGATACCGTTATAGAAACTAGAATACAACGAGAGATTGATGAGCGCGAGGAAAGGAAGCGTCAAAATGACATGGAGATGAGGAAGCGTCAGGATGAAATGGAGATGAGAAAGCGTCAGGATGAAATGGAAATGAAAAGGATGGAATTGGAATTGGAAAAGAAACGGTTAGAACTGTCTCTAAGTTCAATTGGTGGGGGTCTAGCGAGGGAAAATGATAGTTCATTTAAAGTAGATCTTCATAAATTGATCCCAAAATTTGATATGAAGAATGATATTAGCTTATTTATGACCTCTTTTGAGCGTCAGGCTAAGATCATGTCCATTCCGAAAGAACATTGGGTTACGCATCTCATTAGTGTATTACCATCAGAAATTGTTGCTCTCATTGCCAGAGAACCTGAGCAGGAAGCTGCTGAATATGACTATGTTAAGAAACTTCTGTTGAGACGATTCAAATTGTGCCCTGAACAATTCCGTCAGCTTTTCAATAACCACAAGAAAAGTTCGGAAATTACGTGGAAGGACTTTGGTTTCGAATTGAGAAATTATTTCGAGGAATGGATAAGCGGATTGGGAATAAAAGATTTCGAGGGGCTAAAAGAACTTATCGTGACCGATCAACTAAAACGTAGTGTGAATACAGATGTTCGTAATCATTTCATTGATGAATGGTCAAAAATCACAACCGTGGTAAAGTTGACAGAAATGCTTGATGAATATGAAAGTGTGGTCATGAGCACTTGTAAAAAAGTGTATAATAATGAATATTCAAAAGGCTCTAGACCGCCAACTCAAAACTTGACTCGAGAAAAATTTAACAAAAACAAACCACAGAAAGAAGATTATCATTGGCGAAAGGACATTGATACTGGTAAACCTGCAGACCATAATGCGTGTTATAACTGTTACCAGAAGGGGCATTTTTCCAGAGATTGTCCTAAACCAAAAAGGGTGAAGTTCTGTACATCTTGTAAAAAAGAGGGTCATGGTACTAAAGATTGTTCAACAAAACCAAAAAATCTTCTGGTGAACACAGCTATGTTCATGCCGAAAGTAAACATTCCTTCTCACAACAAAACTGTTCGAATCAATGAGGTAGAAACTGAAGCTGTTGTAGATACAGGTGCTGACATATCTATGATGAAACAAAATTTTGCTCAAAGGGTAAACGCCGACGTTCGTAATGAGGTTATTTCTCCTATTAGAGGTATTGGTGGTCTTAGTAAACCTCTAGGAATTACAGAAGTGAATGTCGCCATAGATAATGTAGTAATGAGAAGTATTACATTCTATATAGTAAAAGACGATACTTTTGAGGGACCAAATGTACTCATTGGTAATAATGTTATCGATTCACCGGAATTAATCTTGATACGGAAAGAAGGAAAGTCACAGTTCCTTAATATCGATGAGTTTGATAGATTGTGTAAAATTCAGGTCGAGGAGGTATGCCAAATACCAATAGAGAAAAATAGAGGTATTTTGCGTGGATTCTGGCATGATGAGAATAGCGAGCCTGATTCCAGTGTTGATGTTTCTGATGTTATGGTTGCAAAAGCAATCACAAGCAATAGGCAACCTATTATTTGTGAAGAAATTAAAGTCGGCGATGTCATAAAGGAACAAGAAAAAAATAGGCTGTGCGAATTACTTAATGATTATCGTTCATGTTTTGCGAAAGAACCTGACGAAATCGGATGCATCAATACAGCTGTGATGCACATAAATGAAATTCCAGGACGCAAACCGGTAGCACGATCTCCATACCGTGCTTCACATTATGATAGACAAATACTGCGAAAAATTACAACTGAAATGAAAGATCAAGGAATTATACGAGATAGTATATCGGAGTACAGTAGTCCAGTACTACTTGTTCCCAAAAAGACTGGTGAATACAGAATGGTGATTGATTACAGGCAGTTAAATGCTCAAACCGTGAAAGATAAATTTCCCCTTCCATGTCTTGATGATTTACTTGACCGTCTTTCAGGATTTAGCATGTTTTGCATTCTCGATGCATGTCAAGGATTCAACCAGATCCCAATGGATGATGAATCATCACGTAAAGCTGCGTTTACAACACCTGATGGGCATTTCGAGCCAACTCGTTTATTTTTTGGATTAGCAAATGGGCCTCCAGTTTTTCAGCGTGCGATGTCTGTTGCTTTGGGTGATCTATTGTGGAACACTGTAACATGTTTTGTTGATGATATATTTTTTGGCGCATATGATTTCGATGACATGATGGTAAAATTGAAAAAGGTTCTGGAAAAACTGCAAACAGCTGGGGTGACATTGAAACTATCCAAATGTGAATTTTGTATGCCTGAAGTGGAATATCTTGGTTTCGTGGTAAACAGAGAGGGATTGAAGCCTGGGCCAAGGAAATTAATTGCTATAGCTGAGTATCCAGTTCCCAAGACTAAAGAAGAACTACGACGATTTTTGGGTTTGACTGGTTTCTTTCGGCGCTTCATAGAACGTTATGCTATCATAGCATTTCCTCTTAACCGTTTACTTAGGAACAATCAGTTATTTGAATGGAATGATGAACAAAAAACTGCTTTTGCGATCTTGCGAGAAAAACTAGTGTCACAACCGGTGTTAAAGTTATTCGATCCTCGTGATAAAACAGAATTGCACACTGATGCAAGTGCGGTCGGATTAGCAGGTATGCTACTTCAACGTGACAAAAGCAACAATCTAAGGCTGGTGTACTGTGTGAGTCGTAGAACTCATCCTAATGAAGAAAAGTACCACTCCAGTCGTCTTGAACTCATTGCTGTTGTATGGTCAATGACGCGACTTCGACCGTTACTACTTGGCTTGAAATTTACGCTTGTTACCGACTGTTCTGCTATCATATACTTGAACACTCAACGAAATATTAATCCTCAAATTGCGAGATGGGCTGAACAACTTAGCGAATTTGATTATGAGGTGAAACATTGTCCTGGAAAGAATATGACGCACGTCGATGCTCTCAGTCGTTCACCCGTGGAAGAATGCGAAAATACATCGTATGACGGGATTCGTTCTAACGGTCCAAGCGAATTTAATGTAAATCCCAAGGCATTTTACATTTCCAACGAAAGAGATAGAGTTTCTCTTATTCAGTCTCAGGACAAAGAATTGCAGAAAATTATTTCCGTTCTCAAGAAGCCAGTATCTAAACGTACTCATCATGATAAATCTACTATTGATAACTATGAGTTGAATGAAGGTATACTTTATCGCATCGAAGAAATTAATTGCAAGCAACGAAAGTTGTTTGTGATGCCACGAACCATGAGAAAATACCTTGCTGTGAAATATCATGACTTTTCAGGTCATTATAGTGCAGAAAAAGTAGTACAGATGATCAGAGAACATTTTTGGTTTCCAAAAATGGTGAGCTACGTCAAACAACATGTGAGACAGTGTGTGGTCTGTGCATTTACAAAAGCACCATCAGGAAAGAAACAAGGGAAATTGAACCCTATACTCCCAGGTAAAAGACCGTTTGAAATTATTCACATGGATTTCTTAGGACCATTGATATCCAGTTCTCATCGCAACAAAGAACTTTTGGTCATTATTGATAACTTCACGAAATTTGTTCGTTTACGACCGTGTCCTAATTGCTCCACGAAGAGTGTACTCAAGTACTTTGATGAATTCATCAGTGATTATGGAACTCCCCATCGTGTTATAACTGATCGAGAAACCTGCTTCACGTCAAAAGCATTTGAAGATTACTGTAAATTGCATGGAATCAGACATACACTTATCTGTAGTCAAAGGCCACAAGCAAATGGTCAAGTCGAGCGTATAAACAGAGTTCTTATACCTATGATAACCTCGTCTGTTAAAACTGAGTCGCATAGGGATTGGGATCGAGTATTGCCTGAAGTGCAAAGATCGATAAATTGGGCACCCAGTAAGTCCACAGGCAAGTCCCCATTTGAACTTCTACATGGATACAAACCCGAAAGACCTGGTTACTTCCCACCGGAATTATTGCCAACGTCTTCCGAATATGAGTCACCAAACAAATTGCGTGATCAAGCTCGAGAAAATATTCTGGACTCAAAAGAGAAAATGAAAGAGATGTACGATGCTCATCACAGCGTTGCTTTTAAATATTCTATTGGTGATGTGATAGTGGTACGACGGTTACCAGAGCAGACCGGAGTAAGCACCAAAACACAAGCAAAGTACCGAGGTCCAATGGTGGTTGCTGGAATACTGCCATCAGACACATATAAGATCACTGATTTTCGTCAAAGTGGTCAAGGGCGAGGAAGACGACAAAATTATACAACAACAGCCCATGCATCTCAGATGAAACTATTCCATCTTGTTGACGATGAAGATCAAGTTATTGACTCAGAGCTCAATGACGATGATGGTGAAGTGAAACAAATCAACGATAATCATGTATCAAATGCATGTACACCGAGAGAGGAATATTGCGATCCTGACAATGATTCAAACAGAGTGAACCGTACTAAAAGGGCGAGAAAATTGCCGTCGTATTTGAAAGACTATGAACTATGAGAGAACTGTCATTATTTTCTGACTTCAATTCATATTATGTGTGTTTACTAATTTTTGTACTTTGTTATATTTTGACATTTATATTGTGTATCGTATTTTATAGTTTCCATAATTTATTTTTGCAATTAGTGTATTTGTTGATATACTCCAGAAAAATTGTGCTGTGCAAAATAATGTATCTGTGAACGAGGACGTTCTTGTAGCAGGGTGGCCGAATGTTAGCGAATACCACCTGCTCTTTAGATGTAGGTGCGTAGCAGAAAGACACCTGCCATGTAGCGGTACTATCATTTTAGTATCATTCGATGTTGAAGTGTGAGACCGGACGCATGCAAGAAAATGCGCTCCCGATGGGTCTCTGATGTATCATATAATTTAATCATTTAATTAAATCTCTCATATTAACGATTCTGTCTCTCCATCAAGAAACGTCTCATTCGTTTAGTCTATACTCCTATATAGATTTTTGATTTTCTTCCCCCGTAGATATCGAACACGAAAAAAAAAAATTAAAGGAAAAACTGCCCGCGCGTTTCCTCTCTGAGTCTTGAACCTTGCTGGGGTCCCCGTTGCCATCACAATTGATAAAGCCTTCAGGCGCCGATACAGCAAACATTCTACTGTTGTGCTTCCCCCCACCCTCGCTCTCTTACATTTCTGCTTGTGTCCCTTTTCCCTAAGGGATGGAGGGTATCCAGATGCATATGTTTTGGTGTGGCGTCAGAACCGGGGGGTGCTGCTTCTACTTGAGCACCCACAGTGTTCTGCAGTAAACAAAAACCTAACAAAAAATTACGAAATCTTTTTTTCTTCATCCTCTTGTTCTGTCCTGTTGCTCTACTTATCGAGTGGTTATTTGTGCAGCTTCAGGCGCCTACGATGGGTATCTTTGGAGCCCACACCCGCTTTTTTTTACGATTCTGCCCACGCAGGTAGGGGCACAACTACGGGGAAGCAGGCGGGTCTTCTGCCGTGGGCGCTGAACCAGGAGTGGCGCCGGATTCATTCTTCAACTGCTTCCTCTTCATGCAAGGGGCGCCAAAATTCCAGCTTGTCCCGGGTGACGAAGTATCTAGTTGCGGCCCTGCACGCAGGCGTCCTTTATTTACCTCAGGGTAAAAGTATTTTACAATAAATGAAATTCTGCATTGATGGGGTGATGCAGAAACACGTTTCACTCGAATAAATGAATGCCTGCAAAGATTTTTTAAAGAAAATTTTTCTCCTTGTTTATGACTGATACCGGCAGACATTGGCGTATGCAAAGAAGGGGGGGGGGGTTTGGGAGCCCTTTTCAGTGTATAATTTCTATGGCGGAGCTCTGTTTAACTCGAGGAGCCCTTTTTGTATATTATTTATATCGCGGTACCCTTTAGGCCTCTTTTTTGTTTGTTTATCAAATTTATTGATTTATTTTATTATCCTCGAGTGGCCGCGGAGCCCCTGGGAAGTGCACAAGGAGCACAGGTTGAGAACCGCTGGACTAACAAAAACACGAAAATTTTCAAGCATTGGCCTCTTTTATTTCAGATGGCAGCACTATCTTTGAGTTTGAAACATGCTTAAGGGTCTGTGCGCGCTGAGGTGCGGTTGCTGCAGTTTATCTTATCAACGACTGTGGAATTTCGTGTCAAACATGCACCACTGTTAGCAACCAGTTTTTTGCTTTTGTTTTCATTAAGTGACACGTGACATAACAGCTATGAAAAAATTGTTTTGTGTCAAGTTGAAGTTGTCTACGGTTAACGTGCTCATCATAAGCGGAGATAGAATTTTGAAAATGGTGGGGACGGTCATTATTACTGGGGGGGCATGATGATAGATCGCGCGAAGTGGGGGGATAAGGTCCTTCTTAAAAGGCGACTGCCTACGTTAAAATGTCCATTTCCCCCCCCCCCCCCCCCAAAATTTGTGAATTTTTTTATTCTCTCATTTGAAAGAATATTTATTCAGGAATTTAAAAATGGTTTGTTTTTGTTTCTACGTTGATTAGAACCGAAATTATAGCTCATTTCGTTAACCGGAAGTGAGAATTTTTATCACCGGTCGTACCATTTAAAGGGCCTAAAATGTGTAAACAATGAGGTTTTTGCTGTAATAAATACTTATTTTGCATAAAAATACCCTTGAATCACATTTTTTAAGATATGGATTAGTTAAAAATATTTCTGTGTAATGTTTATAAATAAATCTTAATGTTAAATTCACATAATCAGGCGAGTGGCAACACAATCGAAAGCACTGTTTGTTTACATTCTAGTTGCACGTTGTATACCAGGCAACTGTTATTTTAACTTGTATTTCTTCGAATTTTCGGTTTTGAAGTTCTATATAATTTGTTGTTACGCTTTTATGATTCACGATGCCGAAGGTACGTGCAAAGAGGAGCAAAAAACGTTCATATTTTGGAAACCGTCATACGGAAGCTGTCTGATCGCCCTGATCCTAACATTGCCTCCGTTGACACACCTATTATGACTGCTAGTTGATCAAAATTGAACATTGTACTGATACAAAGAAAGCCACATCTACAGATACGTGTGGAGAGTTGAAGGGAAATAGAAAATTTGACATTTCTATATTAGTATCTGTGTTTTCTGTTTTTTGTTGTCCAATGTGTTACGAGACTGACATGAAACAACGAAGATTCAAGCTTCGGACTGTGCTCAAACTTCGCCTTATCTTGTAAATGTGGGTATTCGAAAGCATTTGCCTCGACTGGAAAAAACAGCAGCAGCAAAAATGTTATAAATTCATTAGTGGTCCTTGGATTGAGACTGATTGGCAAAGGCTACACTGCTGGTAGGAAGTTCCTGGTAACTTTGAATTTACCTTTTCTCTCAAAAAATGCATTCAGGGAGTGTGAACTATTGTTACATAAAAGCTGTTCGTTCTGCTACTGAGCAAAATATGAAAGAGGCTGCTAATGAGGTAAGAGCACTGAAGGAAGCTGGGCGAGAAAAAATACCAAGTTGTGGTGTGTCTGTTGATGGTACCTGGCAGCGACGTGGTCATACATCTCTAAATGGTTGTGTGTCTGCCATTTCTATTGATTCCGGAAAGATATTAGATTTGGAAGTGATGTCACAGTACTGTAGAATTTGTAGGGGGGAAATCTTCAAAAACAGTTCATGTGTGTTCCAACCCCAAGGGCTTGTCTGCAAGTATGGAAGTAGTTGGAGCATAGAGAATATTTGAAAGGTCAATTGTGAAGTGGGAACTAAAATGCACAGAATATGGGAATGGTGACTCCAAGGCATATATATAAATGTGAAGGACATCTATCGCAGAAATAGTGTCACTAAACTGGAATGCATTGGCCATGGTCAGACGAGGGTTGGTGCGCATTTGAGGAAACTCAAGAAAACCACAAAAGGACTGAGTGGTAAAGGGAAATTGACCGATAAACTTATAGATAAACTACAAAATTACTATGGTATTGCTATTTGTAGCAATGTGGGAAATTTAAAAAATATGCAGTCTGCCGTCATAGCTGCATTTTTTCATTGTTGCTCCAGTGATAAAAAGAACATGCATGGACAATGCCCAAGAGGACCTGCCAGTTGGTGTAAGCATCAAAAAGCTGCATATGAAGGACATGAAATTACTGATAAATCTCCTGGTCTCTAGTGCCATCATAAATGTAATAAAGCCAACATACATGAGTCTCTGTGCACAATCCCTGCTTTCAAAGTGCTTGCACAGTATGACACAGAACTCCAACGAAAGCTTCAACAATGTGATTTGGGTGATTTTGCCTAAGGGCACTTTTGTCGAACTACAAACAATGCTGCTGGGGACTAATATTGCAGTTCTGCTTTTTTATTCTGGTTATGTAGGCATATTGCCTGTACTTGAAAACCTAGGAATCCCAATTGATGAAGAACTGGTATCTAATTATTCTGGGTTGGACAAAGAGCGTGTGACGTGTTCGAGATACCATGCAACACCGATGGCAATAATGGCCAGAAGAAAAAAAAGAGGAGCAAGAAAGTCTAAGTTGGAGAAATTTGAAGCAAAGAAAGGTCTGACACACAAATGTGGAGAATTCTAAATGTTTACAGTGTATGTGAAACCTCTTTTTTTCAAATGAAATCTTTAAAAGCGTTTTCTGAGAAACTGTGATTTACTTTATTCTTGTCTGCGGCGAACATGATATCTCCAAAACTTTACAAGATATCAATATGAAATTTTTCCAGTGGGTTCTATATAAGTGTGACTGTGCAATGAACTAGGATCTAAGCAATATTTTTGAAACGTTTTGATTTATATTTTGAATTTAAAATATCAAGTTTTTTAAACAAAAAATGTTTGTTTTTTCACATAAACAACCATATCTCGAAAAGTTTTCATAGTATTCCAAAACTTCTAGTTCTCATAGTATTCCAAAACTTCTAGTTCTCATAGTATTCCAAAACTTCTAGTTCTCATAGTATTCCAAAACTTCTAGTTCTCATAGTATTCCAAAACTTCTAGTTCTCATAGTATTCCAAAACTTCTAGTTCTCATAGTATTCCAAAACTTCTAGTTCTCATAGTATTCCAAAACTTCTAGTTCTCATAGTATTCCAAAACTTCTAGTTCTCATAGTATTCCAAAACTTCTAGTTCTCATAGTATTCCAAAACTTCTAGTTCTCATAGTATTCCAAAACTTCTAGTTCTCATAGTATTCCAAAACTTCTAGTTCTCATAGTATTCCAAAACTTCTAGTTCTCATAGTATTCCAAAACTTCTAGTTCTCATAGTATTCCAAAACTTCTAGTTCTCATAGTATTCCAAAACTTCTAGTTCTCATAGTATTCCAAAACTTCTAGTTCTCATAGTATTCCAAAACTTCTAGTTCATTGCACAGAACAATACTATAGCAACATTCAGTGCGAAAAAAAAAGTTGATATAAGCAGTAGTATTTCATGTACCATGTTTTGCGTAAACACTGAAATTATGCTAATTTTAGGCATATAATTAACAATATAAATTTTTCTTGCCAAAATATTCATGAAAAACATTTATTTTCTTAATTTTATTCTATATTCAAACTAAAAACACGTGTATTTCATCCAAAATAACATTTATAGAAAAAAAGTAGGCTACCCTGCACATAGTCAGTCGCAAACATCATGTCCAAAAATTTCTCCCTTGAAATGTCTATTTACATTAGATAATTTTTTACCGAATTTATTACAAATTATTGGATAATAAGTAAGTAATTTATACTTTTTATTTTTTGTTTTTAGCAAAAACTTTATAAGCGGGATCTTTTTTTATGTATCTCATTCAAGTGTATTTTGAAATGTATATCTTGACTTTAATGGGGCAATCATGTGGTTTTATGAATGTAATTTTGAGACTGAGTTTGAATGTATGTTCATATATGACAGCAGGCAAATTTAATCTTTTATTTATATTGGTTTTTTTTAAATTATTATCAGTTCAAAAAAGTGTCAATCAAATAATTCTCTTCAGTCGAATGGAACTTCACCATTTAGTTAGTTGAATTGGCCTCTTCCCATTTTTCTAGCAACATAAGAAGAGCAATTCGTTTGTCATAGTGCATCACAAACCTGATCGCCCTACTTGTCTAACAAAGTAATAGACAATAGGAGATACAACCGCAAGTTTGGCAGTGCCGTAGTTCCTGGTTCCAGCCTGGAACCTATTGGATGTGCAATGTGCCATCAATATTAATCGCTACAACCAGTAGCTGTTTTACCTCTATGCCATTTCTAATCAATGATAAGACGTTGAATGGTGAGACTTTCGAATAGAAAACTGTTTTTTTTCCCCGCTAAGATGGAGGGTGAGAAATCCCATCGGCATATTTCAGGTGCCTTTATGTTTTGCTATGAACTGGAGATATGAATACTAATAATTGTCGTATATTCGTTGCTGAACTGCTCCTGAAAAGATGATCTGTGATGAATGCGTGGTAACACTGGATTTTATCTCGGGCACAGTTATTAATTGCTTCTCTGAAAATAAGATATTGGTACTGTCAGCCCATTCAACCAGTAAACTGTTCTTATTTTTAAAGAAAGATAATATTTGCTGGGTAATGTTTTACCACAAGATATAGCAGACTTCTAATTAAGCGACATCAGGGAATTGCTTCGTGCTAACTGCAATGAGAATCGCGTAATATCCAGAGCTTTTTCGTTTCCGGCTTCCTAGCCCATTTGTGCACAGAGCTTGAAACCATGTGATTTGTTGTTTTGGGGACTCCTGAAATATCTTATTTTCGGAGAAGCAATTAATGACTGCGCCTGAAATAAAATCTAGTGTTACAGTTGTTGTACTACCTCAACATTTTCTCCACACAAACATCGAACACAATATAATGCACTTTCCACTCATGATTGAAGTTAAATGACTACATGGGCGTTGTAGTCCAGGTCCATAAGATAATTGCCTTGAGTACCAAAGGATGTTTAGAGGCAGGCTCGTCATTTGGGGGGGGGAGTCTTTTGAAAATATATATATGCAAATATATGTATATACGTACATTGAGTACACATTGTTCCTTCTCTTCCTTCCCCCCCCCCCCGGAAAAAGTTGAAATGATGGCCCTGTTTAGAGGTATCGTGAGTCAGATTTCTCTGACTCGTCGTTGTCAGAAACTTTCGCGATGCGATGATACAACAGAAACAGTGACAAAATAATCACAGAAAATGATTGCTACCTCATGGAGTCCCACAATGAGAGGTTAGCGCACCTACCTCTCAGTGACTGTAAAGAAAATTCTGCCGTTTGGAATCAGCAACCAGTTTTACATTCCAGTCTTATTTGCCCTCGCGTGCAGAAAATGACCGTGGTTCGACAGAAATGATCAAATGCTAAAGGAGTAAACCATTGAAAAGAAATACCCTTATTGGGTAAAGTTTAATGGTTCTGACAGATTTTTTCGTTCTTTTTCAGGCCATAAATTCATCCTTAGTGGTAGTTTTAGAAAGGTTTATTTTTTTTATATTATCAATCAACATTAGCGCAGAGATTTCTTTCTCGTTATTCATATAAAGAATCTGCAGAATTTCATAAAAATTTGAATGGGTTCTAGGAAAAACAAATGTTTTTGTTTATACTCTAAGTAATTTATTCATCTTTCTGTGTCTTATATACTGAGTTGTAGAGAACAATGGAACTCTGCAACTTATATAGGCACAGTTCAGCAAGATTTGACTTTTGTGCTTGAGAATTCTTATTTATATTTATTGGAACTGTTGCACATTTGAATTTTCAAAAATCAATGTTCTGAAAATTTATAGGAACGAGAAGTGCTGCATCATCCTTGAGAGCTTGCAAATACTACGTCTGTGTAACTAGTACTTTCTTCTATGGAAGTACTCGTTTAGAATATTCTCTTCACACTGTAAAGAGGGAGATCCGTTCCAAATCCGGAACCTAGGCCTATTCATAGGTTCTTTATGCTCTCATCCATATTTCCTGGCTAAAATCTCTTCAGAACAACTTTGTCAAGGATGCAGCCGATGCAGCCTCTAAGGATACGTCCATTGTTAACTGACGTTCCACTACCGAAATCCTTTGCTTAAATATTATTAAGGAATTGGTTTCGGAACAGATAGCAAAGGAAATGTATTGACTCTGACACTCTAGCAAATGTTCAGGAGGTAGTTTCACAAGTTCAGACTATCAATGAAGTCTGGCCATGTCAGAAGACAATTTTTCTTTCAGAACACTGCCCATTACCAAATATCTAAAACGCTTGGGACGTTCCAAAAACAAATTCTATAAATATGGAGGTAAAAGTAAAGGAAACCAGCTGCACTATTTCACACAGTGCCTGTACACTAGTGATACTCATTTCTCACAGGTCAATCTATCTTACATAAATACGTTGGACAAACAAGTCATTAGGTCACAAGTTCTCATCCAAAAAAGATGGAGAACCTTATAAGTTTTATGGGAACTCTTATGCATATATGACACGAAGACTAGACCCTCTGCTAGCCTACCTCCAAACTCGGACACATCTTCTGCTTCAACCTTATCAGCTTAATCACGACGTATCACTCGAATTCAGTGGGAAAAATCAATCAAGGGGACGTGTAAAAATCAATTTCTCGTTCTTCACATAATTAAGTTTTATATAAGAAATTTCATTTATGCAATATATAATGTTACATAGTTTCCCAAGCTCAACATATATTATAGGTAAAATTCCGCCGATTTCAAATTAAATCAAATTTTGTCTAAGCATTTCGACTTTTCTCCCCTCCCCCATTTCCATGTTGTTATGAACTGAAGAGCCAAAAAAACTGGTACAGGCATGTGTATGCAAATAAAAAGATATGGAACCAATCAGAGTACGGTGCTGAGGTAGACAACACCTATATAACACAACAAGTGTCTGGCATAGTTGTTAGATCGGTTAATGCTGCTACAATGGCAGGTTATCAAGATTTAATTGAGTTTGAACGTGGTGTTATAGTCGGCGCACAAGAGATGGGACATAGCATCTCCGAGGTAGCGATGAAATTTGAATTTTCACGTATGACCATTTCACGAGTGTACCGTGAATATCAGGAGTCCAGTAAAAAATTAAATCTACGACATCGCTGCGGCCAGAAAAATATCGTGCAAGAACGGGACCAACGACGACTGACAAGAATCATTAAACGTGACAGACGTGCAACCCTTCCGCAAATTGCTGCAGATTTCAATGTTGGGCCATCAACAAGTGTCAGCGTACGAACCATTTAGCGAAACATCATCGATATGGGCTTTCAGAGCCTAAGGCCCACTTGTATACCCTTGATGACTGCACGACACAAAGATTTACACCTCGCCTTGGACTGTTGAAGACTGGGAAACACCCCTTTGCTGGTCTGATGAGTCTCGGTTCCAATTGCTTCGAGCTGATGGACGTGTATGGGTATGGAGACAACCTCATGAATCCATGGTCCCTACATGTCAACAGGGGACTGTTCAAGCTGGTGGAGGCTCTGTGATGGTATGGGGCATGTGCAGTTGGCGTGATATGGGACCCCTGATACGTCTAGATATGACTCTGACAGGTACGTAAGCATCCTGTCTGATCACCTGCACCCATTCATGTCCATTGTGCATTCTGACAGACTTGGACAATTTCAGCAGGACAATGCGACACCCCACACGTCCAGAATTGCTACAAAGTGGCTCCAGAAACACTCTTCTGACTTTAGCCTAGACACTTCAACTGGCTACCAAAATCCCCAGACATGAACATTATTGAACATATTTGGGATGCCTTGCAACGTGCTGTTCAGAAGAGATCTCCACCCCCTCTTACTCCTACGGATTTATGGACAGCCCTGCAGGATTTATGGTGTCAGTTACCTCCAGCACTACTTCAGACATTAGTCGAGTCCATGCCACGTCGTGTTGCAGCACTTCTGCGGGCTCACTGGGGCTTTACACGTTATTAGGGAGGTGAACCAGTTTTTTTGGCTCTTCAGTGTATATTACATCCGCTACGTGTTTTCTTTTACACCTGATTTCCAGGAAATTGGCAATAAAGTAAATTTTAGTCAAGACGTTCATTCATGTTTCATGCTATTTTCAGATTTTAATACTCATTACACAGACTTGATCCACCATGTCTGAAGCAAATCGACAAGATAAAGCTCAGGAAGTTCAACAGGTCATTTTGGAAGATATAGCTGGTGATTTACTTCTATGTTCTGCTTTTCGTTATGCACATTTAAAAAAATTACTAGCTGATTAAATTAATTAATTGAAACATCAGATATTTATGGGTCCTTCTCTGACTACATACGCACTATCAACACATTTTGGCAAGGTTTAGACGTAAAGTTGGCAAATCTATGCTAGAAAAGCCGCACAAGCATCACGAGAAACTCTCGTCAGCTGGTCTTTAGCAAAAAGCTTGTGTTTTCACTGTTTCTTTTTCACAACTCACAAAAAAATCATTGATTGGGTTAGAATCGGGAAACCACGGAAGGACTTCAAGGTTAATTTGTTTAAACCATGCCATGTCATAAAATGGGCAGTATGAAATGTAGCTAAATCTCCTAGAATATTGCACCTTTTCGTAACAGCAAAAGTTGTTGGTGACAAGCTTTCATGAAAATGACCATATGACATATTCAAGAAAATTCAAATTATCAGAATTTGCAGAGTTTCTAGAAACTTCCCTACTTGTTTCACGCAAATTCAACCCTCGGATGACTTCCCGGGTATTATTTTACATATTAAAATAGAAAAAAAGGGAATTCATTTGACTCTAAGATATTCAGTTTCTTTCATTCAGTCTCAGTGCAAAAGATCTCTCACTTATACCATCTATTTTGTTCCCTCTTTTTTTGTAGTAGTGTGTAGCATAGGCTTTCCTTAATTTTGTTATTAGCCATAGCCGGTTTCATATATGATGGTGCAATAAAAACACAACACTACCAACAACTTTTGCATTATCTGCTTCCCTCTGTATATTGTCTTCGTGCACAAGATTCCTGATTACTTTTAAAAACTTTTCACAAATTCTCAATTCACCCTTTCTCTCTCTTTGAAACCATATTTTTTTATATGAATCTATAACATAAATGATGTAATTAACTTATGTATTTTCAATTTTCTTTTCATTTCTTTCAAACTGGTTTCGCAGGTCCTTCCACTTTGAATATCAGAAAACGAAAGGTATTTTCCTACCTGTTTCTTTTCATTTATTCCCATTTTAAGTATTTATTACAATTGCATTATTGTTTTACTTCAATGCTGCCAAGATAAAAAATAAGAGTACTTTTTCTTCTTAGTTCTCCAATGACGAAAAATCCTCGATAGTACAGATGATGAGCCGTTTTCGAGAAAACTACGATGCTCTTACAGATGGAGTTCACGAGTTCCTTCAGTCTGATATGACCGAAGAAAACAAAGAGGTACCTTCAACGGTTCACTAGTAAAATGTCATACGTTCTGTTACTTATGCATCCTGTATATATTAAAGGCATGTTGGGACCAATGCGAAGATCTTCATTAAAGGAACCTTGTGCATGGTTCGAATAAAACTACGCTTTCGTGATGGGGGAGGACTAGACTTAATTGCCCTAAAATGTCAGCGTTTGTCCCTGACGCCTGCCTTATCATTAACATTTTGGATAAAATGACTAGAAATAGACTGAGTAATATATTTTAGTAAAATATGCAAAGGAAAAATATCTATCTAAAAGAAAAAAACCTTCAAAGATAGATTGTTTTTTTGTATTCCCCGATTTCATGCAGAAAAAAAAAATGTATATAAATCTTTTCTTTCAGATCATATTTCCGCTATTCAAGAAAGCCAAAGAGCAATTCGCAGGCCTTATTTCTAGGATAGGTTCTCTCAGTAAGAAGCATTACCGTGTTGATTTCCTATATAATATTGATGTGATGATGAATTAGATTTGTTCACAAATATTTGAAATAATTTCTTCTCTCGGTAGTCAATGATGAGGAGCCGAAGACTACAGATGCTTCCCCTGTCAAGAAGCCAAAGATCTCTTTCGATCCCGTGCCAATTAACCCCCCAGAAGATTTCAAAACTGAGGTAAGTTTTAGATTTTCTAATCATTAGTGCCTTAATGTGAGCAATAGTTGTGGTGGCGGGGGTTATTCTATACATTATCTGCATAGTGTACGCTCTCAAGCTACGAACTATTTTTTTTGTCAATTAATTCAGATTATACCTGTTCCTAACTAATAACAAGTAACAATTTCTTTCAAACTGGTTTCGCAGGTCCAGATGATCTATATAATTTTTGACACAAATATTGTAATGCATCACCTGGAAGCGTTTTAGAAACTCATGGATATTGTAGAAGAAGGTGAAATATGAAATTTTATATTTTTGGTGTGTTTCTCAGTGAACATTATGATAGCACATTGACTATTCCTGCATTAATTTTTGGCATTATGTCATGTTAGTTAAGCTACAAACAAAGGTACTACAGCATATATGCAAACAAATTTCGAATTCCCCTGATCTATAATTTCTGATTTGCATTCAATTATATTTTATTGAGGGAACCATATTCTAAGCAAGTTATTCTGGTTGAAAAAATATTCTATGTTTATATAAAATATATTTTGAAGTTTTAATTGGCTTGTACATTATATCGGTAGCAGTCTTCATGAGGAGAATATGCGATTGATTTGATACTTGTGAGTACGGGGCAAGGGGGGGGGCACTATTTATTTTTGCTAACTTTTTCCGACACAACCCTGCCTCTTTTTGATGTAACGAAAAGAAGATGCTTTGCATCAGTCCGGGGATGCGAGTGGTTCTATTCTATCTATCTATTTTGAGGTAGATATTTGTATATTTTAGATTATGTTTTAGCCTACATTTTATTATAGATGCATTTGTTTTTTCGCAGCGGAAATTTTCCGATTAGCACTCCCCTTCGTTGTGCCTATAGAACTTGAAGGTATAAAGGCAGATTTGAATCGGAAAAAAACACGAATAAGTGCATTGCTAATCATATTTTTATTTTATTCATCATATGTTCATTTACCTTTCCATCAGTCTGTTGAAATAGGCTTCATTTTCTAATTTTTACACTTGAATCGATAAAGATAATCCTATTTTTTTATCGTTAGTACTTGACTTAAATATTAAAAAAAAAGATTTAAAAAATGATAAATGAATGTGCATATGCTACAATAAATGTAATAAATGAGGAGATTATGCATAATCAACCAACCATTTTGATAAGTTTTAAAATTTTGTCTCATTGCCAGTGAGCTCACTCTAAGGGCGGTATTCACCGACATGGTGAATGTAGTCAACACACAACTGTAGTCACAATTTTTTGGTAAGAGATTGACACAGTTGGTAAAATTAAGGTTTTTAAACAATCTATATTGATCTTTTATCCAAAAATTGTGACTACAGTTTAAACCACGTTGGTGAATATCGCTGTAAATCAACATGAAGAAAGCTAACATTGCACAATACTAAAAATAATTTACATGTTTTTACTCTTATAACACTTATTCCATTTAATTTAATTTTTATGGCAAAAATATATATGAGTAGTACGCCCATCACCTACGAGAGTAATGATGAAGTGATCAAATTTAAATTATAGTTCTGGATGATTTCTTTCATATTCACCATACTTACCCCAACTTCATTCAGAAATTATTATAATCACTGATAAAAGTGTGTGTTGTGTGTGATAAATGTAGAAGAATTTATAAAATTCATGGAGATGATCGGTGATTATTCATAATAACGAGTGATTATGGATAATTATTGATTTTTAATTTACTGTAACATATGCTATACACTTAAAATTGATATTTTATAAGAACACGTTAGCAATTGGAGTTTTTGAAAACAAATAGTAGCTGTGCACTAATAAGATACTAATAAAAGTTTCGGTGATGCAAATCGCCATGAACCACACCCAGCTTTCGACGCGTACATGCTCACCCCATTTCCTGCGAACAAAATGCGTTCTTCGGATTCATTAGATGTGGTCTGTGACCTCAAATATAATTTTGTAAAAAATAATCTTAGCGCCACTTTTACGGCCCAAGGTGCAGTTCCACATCACTGCTGGGGCCCGAAGTACATTTTAAAATCCCTTAAGGGACGAGCTGCCCATTTTCAAATCATTAATAGGGATGTTCACAGCGGCATATTTACTGATCACTTGAGTAACCCGCGACACAGTTACAGAGCTACCCCCGTGGTACATTTCAATATCAATCTTTTAGCCGTGGCACAGTTCCAGTTCACCAAAACAGCTCACGGCACATTTCTGGATAACTTAAGTGGACTGCGGTACACATCCAAATCAATGAAGTGGCCCACACTCTCCTAAAGGTTAAGCACCTTGTTCTAAAGAGGAACTCCATCTTCAGATCCCTCACTCATAATTGAACATCACATCCACTTTTTTACGTTTTAATACAAATTTAGTTTTAGCACTGTTTTCTTCGTTGCAGCAAGCTCGAGCGGCTGCCGCGCTTGGAAGCGCTTACCTGGAAAACGATATGCAAATAGGCAGCAAGTACATAGACCAGCGACAAAATCAGGTATGATTAGATATTTGTAAAATATCTTTGTTTTCACTTCATAGATTCTATATCCATTTTCATAAATACTTTCATAAACACGCCCATATCATCATTTGTATCCTTCTAGATTGTTTAATATGATGTGATTTAAGGCACAGTACGCACAACTTTTAACAGAAGGATGGCGATATCTTGGATTCTAAAAGTTGTAGAATGAAGCGGTTTTCACCAAAAATTATGGTTTGTGGTTTTCTACCGACTATGTGCAATTCGTTTTGATGAGGGGTCATCTACATATTTTATTATTGTTCAAACTTTGAAATCTTCAATGTAATGCCCTTATTTTTTCCCATCCTATCTAATTTATCGCATTGCATTTACCCTAAAAATAAACTTTCATTGCTGTAAGTAGGAAAATGAGAGAAATATGAGTGACAATGTATTTGGTAACACTTTAAACATTGAGAAAATTAATTTGCAGGTTGATTGCAGGGGAAGAAACACACACTAAACAAGTTTTGAACGATAAATACTCCATATGCTACGCGAGTGTTTGAATTTTAAAAAGTGCTGTTGAAAAGTAAATAGTTTTTATTTTATGGAGGTTAAAATAAAAACTATTTTTTATTACTCTTTATTTTAGTGACTTTATATCCGTGATTGAATGAATATTTATACCATAATTATTTCAAACGATGTGTGACAAAGCAATTGTTTGTGATGACAATTTCATCAATTTGGAAAAAAAAAAGAATTTTCCATCGAATATATTGCTCTATTTTATATTATAATTCTATTTAATTTTGCAATTCTCCAATTTTAAATAATGCTGAAAAGGGGAAAAAAATGGATGAAGCGAAGTGCCGTGGTTTTAGCAGAGACAACTCTAGCAATAGCCACTACCCTAAACTTGGCGCACACTAAGATGATTTACTCTGTTGGGAGAACCGTTATTTATTGATTATTATCTCCATAAATATTAACGTCAATCTAATTGCATGGTATTAATTTGTGAATTATTTTCACATTATTATACATGCCATTTCAGCTCATGAATGTTGTCTAAGGAATGAAACAAATTTCTGAAATAGTGAAAAATTGCAAAATTTTGTTGTTTATTTGTTTACTCGAATACTTTAAAAAAAAGTTTAAAAACTGGATAGATGACTTATTTGTCATATCACCCTTTACTTAAAACAGTAATTGTCCATTTCAGTAAAGTTATGAGCTTCATATTTAAATGTTTTCGCATAATCTGTTATAACAAATTTTTCAATGAGTTTCAAATTTATATCTAGTGTATGGTCCCTAAAAGTGGTCATTTTCATATAATCACTCATACCTTGCAAAATAGAGGTCAGATTGGAATGAAAATTGATTCTGTTGGGTGTTCGACTATGCTGGTTCAAATGAAGTAAAAATTAACATATGCTTCTATTCATAAAATTTTTAAAGTATGTTTTAGTAATTCATAATTCATATTAAAAAAACCAAATTCAAAATGAGTAATAAAATTATGTTAGGCCAGTTAGAATCTATCATTTAAACTAAAAAAGGTAATGAGATACCTTTATTATTTCAATAATTATGCTCAAGAACAAGATGGTTTCTGTTTTACATTACGACACTCGTTTTTCAATAATTTATATTTCGCTAACTGTTCGTTCAAAATTGATGAAATTTGGTATTTCGGCATTTCTTGTGATACTGAATCCAAATATAGAAGAAAAAAAATGGGGTTAATATTGAACTTTCAAAAGTTGTGTGTGGATCTAGTTTTAACATCTATATGACCCCTTAAGAAAAAATGAGCTTAACACACTTATGGAAGATCTTAAACAAAGAAGCTGCTACCTTTCTTTTTTTTTTACAATAAATAGAACCCAAGATATCACCATTGTTCGGTTAAAAGTTGTGAGTACTGTACAATCATCCGTACCTTTTGGTGGGTTGTTTATTAAAAGAGATAATTGCTCTAATTTTCTTTTATTTGGCTCTGATACTCATTTTGGTAAATGAATTTGTTATTTATTGGAAAAAGCATTTGCCGGACAATGATTTAGGGCATATATATATATGTTAAACCAGGGTTGGTAAAAAACCCGGTTTTTTGAAAAAAACCGGTTTTTTTGTTTTAAATAGTATTAACATTAAAAACAATAAAATTTCTGAAAAATCATTCAAACTTCCAATAATTAACTAAAATAAAATGTTTATTAATGAAATTAACACTATTCCCATGCTAATTAATCAATAAATATTTATTACATTTTAACAAAAACCAACTTTTGCAATTTAATTATTTTTTGCTTAACTGAATGGATTATTGTGTGTTTGAAAATTGTTTCAATGTTATTATTAATCATATAGTATATAAAGGTTTTTCTCCAGTTACTTTCAGCATACTTAATTAGGAAGCTATTTTGCAAAAAGCAATAAAAATTAGGTGAATATAATGTATTTAATGAAGCATAAATAATGCAGATTAATTAGCAATGCTTTACGATATACGGGGTGGTTATAACTAAGGTTCTGATTTCAAAACACTAAAAAAAGAACGATTGTCAGAATGACTTGAAAATTGACATGAATATTCCTGAAAAAATTCAATTTTATTTGATAAAGGGGAAAAAGATAATTAAAAATGTAATATTAACGACATCATCCAACATGCGGGAAATTTGCCCGCAGAATGGAAACAATAGACAGTCATGGCAGAATAAAAACTATAATAAAAATTAGGTGAATATAATGTATTTAATGAAGCATAAATAATGCAGATTAATTAGCGATGATTTACTATATACAGGGTGATTATAACTAAGGTTTGGATTTCAAAACACTGTAAAAACAGAATGATTGTCAGAATGACTTGAAAATTAACATGAATGTTCCTGAAAAAATGGAATTTTATTTGGTAAATTGGAAAAAGATAATTAAAAATGTAAAATTAACAACATCATCCACCACTTGGGAAATTTGCTTGCAGAATGGAAACGATAGCCAGTCATGGCAAAATGATAATTATAGCATTTCACGATTTCATAATTCATGGAAACATCACAAAAAACAAAGTAATTGAACAAATAACTACAACTTACTTAAGAAATGTTAAATATGTTGTCCACCGCGTGTTCTTACTATGAGGTTGAAAGCACAAAATTTCTTGTTCAACAGCGAAATCGGAGTATGCCACGGTCATAATGTGGATGTTCTTGCAATTCAGCTTTATTAAACCACTTAATCTGACCACTGTTTATAACATTTTGAGGTCCCCCACAGCCAGGAGTTGCAAGGGTTGAGGTGCATCCTGTCAAAATGGGTCTTCTGCAGCTGCTTTGCTGGTATTGCAATGTGCATCTTGATAGAAGTTCTATCACACACTGATGCTGTGGAAGTGCTGAAATGATGTGGTTGCACAAAATAGATTATACTGTGGGCCAAGTACAGCATCGTCTACTTGCACATTTTGCACTTTTTTTTTGCGAAAGAAACTTCCATTGCTTCAGGCAAATTTGCATCCATGCAAATTTTCAAGTCATTCTGATCAGTACTTATTGTATAGTTTTGGAATCAAAACTTAAATTATAATCACCCAGTATATAGCTGATTATTTTTCAAAAATCTGTTACTACTATACAGTAGAACCTTGATTAACTGGGCTTAACAGTGTGTGTGTGTGTGTGTGAAAGTAGAAAAAAAACAACTATTGAATATTAAGACTGGGAGATATACAGTAGGAGATGTGCTACTTCTTATGGGAAAGAAAATGAAAATGTATGTGAGGTAATGTAACCACTAGTACACTAGTCTTTGTCCTTTAAGGACAGCTGGTGTCTTTATTGGATTATAGGACCACCTGCCCCTAGCATGATGGTGTCACTACTGTAGCTGCTTCTTTGTGAAGGGGAAAAAAAACCCTGTGAGATAATACACCACTACATTTAGATGTGTGATGCAATCCTTATTCATGAATTTGCTAAAGATAGAGCATCAGAATGTAGCCAAAGGGTAGAAAATGTTGTAAGAATGAGAAATTTTGGCTTTTGTATATAACTTTAAATAACTAAGATACTTCATATGAAAAATATATATATTCTGGCCACTTTTATGAGACTTTTTGAAAAAAACCACTTATAAAATCTTATGTCATTTAAAGATATACCATCAGAATGTACCCAAGGATATAAAATGTGGTAAAAATGAAACATTTTGGCTAATAATGAACCAATATGATATTTTTCAAGGAAAAAAATTATATTTAGGCAACTTTTATTTGATTTTTTGAAAAAAACCGAAGTGGTTTTTTTAAAATTAGCACAAAATTAGGTTTGAGGTCGCGGTATAGCCTGGTCTCGACCCACATCAGATGACTCCAGAAGGTTCACATTTGGTCCGCAGGCCATGGGTTTAGCACAGGGTTGTTTGGTTAAAACCGCTGGTTATCCAAGTGATGCGGAACAGCAACGCGGGTCACTTGAGGGATCTAGGATTCTGTCATTTGGTTCATTTTCACAAAATTAGGTTTGAGGTCGCGGTATAGCCTGGTCTCGACCCACATCAGATGACTCCAGAAGGTTCACATTTGGTCCGCAGGCCATGGGTTTAGCACAGGGTTGTTTGGTTAAAACCGCTGGTCATCCAAGTGATGCGGAACAGCAACGCGGGTCACTTGAGGGATCTAGGATTCTGTCATTTGGTTCATTTTCACAAAATTAAGTTTGAGGTCGCGGTATAGCCTGGTCTCGACCCACATCAGATGACTCCAGAAGGTTCACATTTGGTCCGCAGGCCATGGGTTTAGCAAACAACCCTGTGCTAAACCCATGGCCTGCGGACCAAATGTGAACCTTCTGGAGTCATCTGATGTGGGTCGAGACCAGGCTATACCGCGACCTCAAACCTAATTTTGTGAAAATGAACCAAATGACAGAATCCTAGATCCCTCAAGTGACCCGCGTTGCTGTTCCGCATCACTTGGATGACCAGCGGGATAGCTGTAAAGCACTGAACAGTCCCACTGCACAATTCCAGCTGTATTGAGTGATCCACAGCATACTTACTGGTCGATCACCGTAGTGCACTTCTATATCACTTAAGTGACATGCAGCCCATTTTTAGAGATCATCGTGGCACAATCCCTTACTTACTTAAGCTACCCATGGCACATTTACACATGATTGAAGTAATCTGCAGTGCGGTTTCAAATCAATTAAGTGGCTCACGGCACTGATTTAGATCACTCAAGTGGCCCGCACTCTTCTAAAGGTTGTGCACCCTTGATTTAGGGGAGACTTCGGAAATTAAAAAGAAAATTGTCAGTGACATTTAGATTCAGCAATGGTATTGCTTATAGAGTATCGAAAACTTTGTTTCATAGAGTATTTTTTTTTTTTCTCTAGATTGCAATGAAAAAATAGCAATTGCTTTGAATGTGTTTTTGCTGCAATTAGAATTTTGTAATTTTTTTGCTATATTCTGTGTTTCCAGGATGAGTTGGCTAGAAAGCTGTGTTCAAGGTGTCCTTCACCCTGACAGTGTACGAAAGACAAAAGAATCCTGCACTTTGGCGAGCTCCTGCAAAATTATGGTATGTAGCTAAAAAAAATTCAACCATTTGTATTTTTCATTACCCGATATTTCTACCCGCCCCCATCACCACCCTTTCCCCAGTCGTAGTTTGAATAGTTGCATATGCTGATTATGTGATTTTTAATATTTAGAAGGGAATTTGCATCCTAGTTTACTAACATATTTCTTCTTTTTTCAATTTTTTCCTTTGCAGCAGGGCTCATGAAAGTGCTTATTGTCACAGAAGACCGCAATCTAAGAAATATTGCGAGGTCTCATTCGATAATGCCAATACGGACAGAAGAGGCTATAGATGCTATAGAAAGTGTTCCAGAAAACCAACGGAACGGTTCGTGTAACATTTTCCTTATTCCTTCCTTTGTTTTAATCATGGAATTATATTCTCAGGGGCAATGCAGAACCTGCCCTGGGGGGGGGATTGAACTTTTTCTTAATTGATTAAAAAACAAAAAAAAATTCGAAATTTTTTTTGTATGAACTTTTTCTTTGATCGAGTCTATGAGTGTCGGGGGGGGGGGGGGTACCCCCCTCGGTAGAATTTCTGGATTTCAAAAGTTGGCACACCTGTAAATAATATAATCAGATGCAAGTTGTTGAAACACACTAATGTCAGTGCCATAGGCAGCTGAATTATATAGCGTAATACGTATACATTCCCCCCCCCCCCCCCCATCGATGACAATCCCAGCCGCTTTGTTTGACAATCATATTTTTGTCAAAATTTTAAAATTCTGAAAAAATTTATATTAGTTCACTATTTTCTATTCAAATTTTGTATATTTTCTCATCAATTTCGCTATCAGCTTTTTGGTAATTCATGTTTAAAAATTATTATGTCATCATCAATTTTGCTACAGACTTCATTGAATTTATTTCAGATTTCAACACACCACATAAATTACATGTATCACACGAAATATAAATTACAAAATATAAAGATTATATATATATATATATATATATATACTACTATAATGTGATTTTTTAATGATGTAAATCAGCTTCACACCCGAAATTAGTTAAGAAAATTATTAAATTAATTGAATGAAGCGAGATTCACATTGAAATACTGGACGTGTCTATGGAAAAGTCAGGAAAGGAAGTTTCTGAATATTCATAAATGGAACATACCTATAAGTATGACGAAGAATCAAACATGCAATAAGTATGTTCTTTTGTTTTTATTCAAGTGTAATAAAACAACAGATGAACGTTCACAATGTTATGAGCTGTTGCCACCAATTATCCGCGTTATAGCTGAGGTGCCATCGCAATTAAGGTCATTTTAGTTGAGTGTAATTGTATTTTTTAATCTAGAAAAAATAATAGAAATTGAAATGTAACTATTATACTCGTCACCTTTTTCTTCAGATATTTCCACCATCCAAGCCGCGATCTTCGAAGGCTTCAGTTATGATGATTTTATGTTCGGTTCATTCAAAGTTTGAGTCAACAGATTCTGCATATGTTTCGTGATGTAAAGTTTGGGAAAAAACTTTCTATGTAAGTTTTTGCGCACACTGAGACTGTATAAAAATGTAACTTTTTCATTTGAATAACTGCACAACATACGTGAAATTGAAACACAAATGACATATCTGAGTAATATTCGTGATTAGGATGTATTTTCCTATTGGAAGTATTTTTCTAGAATCAACAGTTCACCAGTATAATGCCATACGCTCTGTTACCTGCATCCTGTATAATGTCATACGCTATTTGGTTAGTTGTGATGTAAATATTGCGATGTCTTCAGAATATCATGACGCAACTTACAATTTCCTCATTTCTATGCATTCCCATCGAAGCAAAAGTTTGTTCAAGTGAATACTATATCTTTTTTTACTTTTCTTGCATTTTGACTGAGTTTGACTCCATATATACCAATATTTTTTAAATTCCTGTCTGTCGCCATCAACTATTCACTACAGAATGAGTTGTGCTGTAAATACGCATGTGTATCTGTCATCTGCTTTACAGTATATGAGTAAAGTGTAAATGATTGAATGCTTGCATGGTTGTATGTTTTATGGTCTCTGTAGATGTAATTTTTACAAGAAACTTTGAAAGTTATCAATAAAATCCTTGATGCAATTTTGGAAACTGACTGTTTTCGTAATTGAACCTGAATTTTCTGTGGAATAACGATGACCGAATCAACAAAAATACAGTAATTTGAGTACACAATGGAAAAAATGCAGTTAGTGTACCTTGAAATAACGAAAAGAATTTCACAATCAAATGACAGCACATTTTCATGTAGTACGAATTCCCATAGTACATTGAAATTATTTCATTCTTTTTTTTTCAATTTAATGAGAATGAATTATTTCTCTCATAGAAGGGGATCTTACGCTTTGAAACAACATTTTCTAATAGAAGTTTCTCTATTAAACTTTTCAGTTGTAACTGAAAATTCTTAGATCCTGTAAGCATAACACGTTAATCGATTAAAAAAATCAACATTTTAGATATAACAGATAACTTAACAGAAATCTTGACATCAAGACTTCTGCAGATATACGCTCATTGCCATAAAAATTTGCGCACCCAGAAGAAGTCAAAATGAAACGAAAACACATGTAAGTACTACGTTGATGTAAGTAAGTGATTAGAAAATCCAAGGAAAAGGATCATTTATTGCAGAAAAAAGTACAGATGAACAGAAGTTTTAGTGCTCTGTTGGACCCCCTCTAGCGCGAATGCACGATGCGATACGAGCAGGCATTGAGGCATACAAGTTCCGTATGATGTCCTGAGACATCTCGTTCCACAGTTGCTGTAAATGCGCCTCTAGTTCGACCAACCTCGTAGGGTGTCCAACTTGCCGTCCCAAATGATCCCAGATATGCTCGATTGGTGACAAATCTGGGGATAGAGCAGGCCAGGGAAGGGTGGTAAGTAGTGTACGCAGCGGTTTGGCGTAATTTTTCGGCACGCTCCATCTCCGGGGACCTTCCGTCTCTAGGTATTTACTGAGATATAGTATGATATGGTCTCCCCATTCCGAGGACCCTCCGTCCTTTCACTTTCCCTACTCTTCGTGGGGGGGGGGGGGGATTTTCTTTGTGATGCTGCTTTTCTTTTACTTACGTTGATGATACTTTCCACTAGTGTACAAATTATGCTGCTTCGCTCTGGGGCTTTCTATGAAAGCTCAGATAAGAACATTTTATAAACAAATATTTACAAGTTATTTATGAAATGATCCAAAAAAACGCTCGATTCCACCGTCTCAGTGCGATGGCGTTTTCTTTTCCCACTTCCGATGCCGAATATAGGAGAATAACTACCAAAAAAAAGAAAAATACACACAAAAAAAAAAAACACGTACACAAGTTTTCAATGTCAACGTTTTTATTTTGTTTCAGATAACAATATACATATTAGTAGCCGTAGGGTAGCGTCGAGAAATCAGGCAGAAGAACCCTCTTGTCGTATACAAGGCCGTACTTTTTCTCCTCCACCCTGCTTATGACCCGCCTTCTCTTCACGTCTCTCGTAATTTTATAATCGTCTCGAATGATGACCTTCGTGGTGAAATCCATGGACTGTACTAGAGCTTTCATCGAGTCATAGTTGAGGACTTCCGAATTCTTGAAGTTGAGTGTGAAGCCTCGAATCTTGCAGAACGTCTTTCCGTCAGACCTCCCATAGGCATAATTCTTGGCTCCACCTGAAAATAAGCATTTTATCAAAAATAAATATAAATATTGAAGAGAAACATCTCAACCTGTGAAATTAAAGGATGAATTAAAGTTTGATAACGAGATTGAGAAAAATACCTGACACGAACTCCGTGATGTGATGACCGTCGAGCTCATCTGTGAATTGGCCCAAGAAGTCGCCCAGTGGTGGATCGTTGGTCCCATCGCTAGCATAGATGATTCTGAAATAAAAGAAAAATCAATAAGTCAAGTGATAAAACATTAAAAAATTAAATGAAAAATCAAATGCAAGAAATGCTCACATAAAATTAGTTTCATAAAAAAATTTTATAGATACTTACGAGTCGGTGTCAAAATAGAGCAAGGCATCGCCTAGCTTCTCCATCTCGGAGTACAATTTTAAGCGGGCCCATGTTGTCGTGAAGGCAGCCAAAAAGACATTTGTCCGGTCGGTCTGTGGTATGAAATCCGACTTGTGTCGCCATTCAATAGCTGCAACGTTATCACTGGGGAGATACAAATCCTTGACCTGAAAAATAAAATAGTTTGGTCACATTTCATTTTTTAAATATTAGTTTGATGAAATCAAATATCTTAAAAAAATAATAATTATTTAAAAAAAAGTACCTCAATAGAAGGATCGTTCATCATCTTGTAGAAATCGGATGTTTTTGTCACGTATGACAGTTGCGTCTTGTTCTCCTGCATGCCCCAGCGACCCCAGAAGCTGGAAAAAAAGAAATGATTATATGATGTTAAAAAATGCAGTTTCATTTTTTTTCAATCATTAAAAATCATTACAGATGGTTTGACATTTTTTACCTATTCAAACACAATTTCGCCACTTGACGTCGACCTGGATTGATTCGGATATTTCCAGGCTCCAATTTTATGCCCTCAACTTGCTGATACTGCCTCAGGTACGAGTTTTTCTCCTCATTCGAGACACAGTTTGAAGGCCAACCAGAGGACTCTTGTTTGATCTTGAGGAAGGCGTTGATGTACGGAGCAAAAAGACCCTCTCTAGATTCGTCGAAGTGATAAACCTAGAAAAAACAATCCTAATTAGAAACAAAAATAATCGTAGAAAACATGAAAAATAATTATGGATTAGAAAAAAATACCTCGTATATCTTTTTCACAACATAACCCTTTTCAACGGCCTTCTTGAGTTCCTCAGTCACCCAGGTGCCTGTGATGCATCTTTCCTCGTCGTTGTGTTGACATTCTTTTAAGCGTGCTTCAACACACGAACGACACAGGGGAAAGGTTAATTTTCCACCGGATCTATAAAAAAATGAAATATTTGATGATAAAAAACACTAATAAAAAAATTTATGAAAAAATATGTTAGATTGGGAATACGTGAAGATCACGTTATAAAAAAATTAGAATAATACCTGTATGGGAGAATGGGCAGATATAATGCTCTTGGTGGTAGTACTTTGCATTTAATGATGCCAAAATACGACCCCAGGGCTCCAAAGTTCTCGGTGATGACTTTGGGATGTCCGACCGGATATCTGAAATGAAATAAAAAAACTTGTAAAAAAAGTAAAGGTAGAGCCATATTTGTTAAGTTACAAATTTTAAATTACTCACTTGCAGTATTTATTGACCCACGGGTATAATGACGTGAAGTCAATATATTTTGCAGTGCCTTTAAAGAAAAGTTTAGTGGCGTTGGTTCGTCCTCCATAGAACGCATCCCTGGGTGCCAGCCTATCGACAAAGTGAAAGTCCACCAGGAAACATTTGAGAACTTGATCCGTTTTCTTCAGAGCATTGAAATCATGCTCCCACATGACTTCGAGATTGTATCCACCTTGACGGATTTTCTGCTCTTGCTCTAGTGTCTTCTTGTGAAGTTCCCACATATACGTATGAGTACTGGGGTTCACCATATCTTTTTCGAAGCACTGCGGGCAGCCGTGCCAATAACATCCTGAAAAAAAAGAAACAAAGCACATATAAATAAAATGAAACATATGTAGTAAAGCAAACAAAGTAATAAAATTAATTAATATTACTTACCGTGAAACAGATACACCGTGTTTGTTTCTGTACAGAAGCCGTCCACACTGAGACCAAACACTCTATTTTCTCCCGTCCCATTTCTGGAATGATGAATGTTCAGGCTATGCTTGTGGCTGAGATACGCTAACCATTCAACGCCTAGACGGCTGCTGTTCGTTTGATTGACGTATCCGTTAACAGGCACCATTCCAATCGTGCCTTCGTCGATGTATTTCGACCGGTATGTTGCCATACAGGCCGAGGCAATGGTGAGGTACTGGAATGGGTCGACGCCGGTTAATTCCAAAAACTCCTTACGAAACTGCAAGCAGCATCGTCGAAGAATATCAACGTCTGACCTAAAAAATGTTAATCATAGTGTAGAAATGTTAAAAGAATGGAAAAAATAATCGAAACGAAAAAAAACAACAATGAATAAAATATACTCAATATGGAGGAGAAAACAACTTACTTGCAGTATTCGTACATTTCGTGTTTAAACACGAATTTTCCGCTCTTTCTTCCCTCGTACCAGTTGTCGAATTTCGCTTTCACTTCGACGGCGAAAGCTTCCGGATTGAAGAAGTCCTTGGAAGGAAGGGGTCCATTGTAGTCCTGATTTTCCGGTCGGTTGAAAAGGTGGGGAAAGTACCCTTTCTTCAGTTCTTCCAAACCGAAAGTTTTCGGCAGTTTGGACAAAGCCATAGGGAGAAAATTGAGGCTGTCGATAACTCGGATGTTGAGAGTATCCAGCCGCAAAGCCATGATCTTGGATCCACACGGGACAACAGAAGGTTTGACTCCTTGCTCTAGGAGATATCTGAAAAGAAAAAATAACGCATGTGTTATAAAATTTACCACAAAATGCATGCATTATAAAAATAAAACAAGCATGCGAAAATTTTCGAAAAAAAACTTACTTGAGCAGGAATTGACCGTCGAAGCCCTTCATGTTGTGGGCTATTGCGGTGTACCCCTTATGTTCTTTTCGGAAGAGCCAGGCACAGAATTCGTTAATGCTGTCATATCCGCTGAAGACAACCCCTTGGCCATCCGCATATTGTGCCACGGCAAAGTTGATCACGTGTTCGCCTGAAGATTGATCCGTCTCGAAATCGAAGAAGACGAGCTTGTCGGAGGGGGCTTTCACCTTCTTCTTCTTGAGGAAACAGAGGTGTCGTTCGTCATGATGGAAATTCTTGCAGTTGCTGCAATACTTCTCGCCACAAACGTGTTTACCTCGGGACCGCTCTTTTTCTACGAGAAATTTCTTGCATGTCGGACATTCGTAGAATTGCTGGCAGTATGTGGTGTTTTTGCCTCCAAGACTCTTGTGTCTTGCAAGGCAGTCAGCGGATCTGCATGTCCTGTGGCAATCCTCGCAGGTTTGAGATGTCCCAACCGTACATGAATCGTCAAAGCAGGTGTTACATCGGACTGCGCATTTATGATACTGGACATGGTCGTAGGCCTTGTCGCAGTCCACACAGTAGAAATTAGTGCCGTGGAATCCTTTAGGAGATGTGATGAGGTCGTAGTGTCCATTGTGAAGTAACAAAAATATTTTCTTGTCTTTCTTAGCCGTCTTGAACACAACCTTCATTAAAAAAAAACATAAGTACAAAATTATAAAAAGAATATTCAAAATTAAATATATAACATTCATATATATAACGCTCATTAAATAATATTTTTAGTAATAAAAATTACTCGATAAAATTCTTCTGACGACTTGACGAATATCTGGACATCTAGAATTTCGGCAAACTTGGCGACGGCATCAAATCCACAAGGACCTATGGGAACTTCGGCTTTTTGATATAACTCAATGGACATTTCCTTCTGTATGTTTATTCTTGAGTCTCTTATACTCGAAAGTTTAGGATGATTCTTAAGGTAGGCGTTACCCACGACTATGGCCCTGGCACAACACAGTCCATCTTGTGGTACGCTTATAACTGACTTCTTTGTCAGCCGGTCGGTCGATATGTTGACAATCTTACGTCTTGGACCACCCCCACCTCGTGGTAATCTGACAGTGATGACGTCAAATCTGAGAGACGGGTCATTTAAAGGGATGGCGTTCTTGCTCTGCAGCACTTTCATTATCACTGCCAACAGTGATTCTATTGTGAGCGAGGCCACAGGAATAAGCGATGTGGAGATAGGTCGATCCAAGCTGTCGGATGTCATAACGATTCTGGAAACAGGAAGAAAATAATCAATTATTCAAACCAAAAATAGTTGCTCATATGTCTAGTTAGCTATACGTGTAATTTTTATATATAGTGAATATTTACCGAATTCTGTCATCAGGATGCAAGCCGTTAGTTGTTTCATCTATCAGTTGCCGCAACAATGCTCGCAAAAATGCCATAGCCGCTATTAATCTGGTTGACGGATCTATCAGAACCTCCGTTCGTATCCGAGCTGTATATGTGATTTGTTCCGCATTAAAACGGATATTTTTCTTGAGGGATTTTTCTTGCAACACGTATGATTTCGTGTCCTGCAAAAGAAAGGAGATGTGGTATCATAGCAGATAAAAATAAATCATAATACACACAAAAAAAAAAAAAAAAAAAAATATATATATATATATAATCATTCGAAAAACTTACTCTGGATGTACCTTCACCAGGGTCATAGTCTCTTCCAAGACCTATCTGATCCATGACTTCCTATTAGAGAAATAGAGCTAATGTTAGAATATATGTATGAGGAAAAAAACTAATGAAATAGAAAAGCTGTGAGGCATAATTGAATCTAACCTTCTCAACTTGACCCCATACGATTTCTTCTAAGAAAGGGTTTTCAGCCATAATCCACTCTGCTTCGTCCGGTCCAAATAGAACGGTATTCTAGAGAAAATGCAGTATATCTTTAGTCAATACTATAAGTGAATCTTTTGAATGGTGATAAATAAGTAAAATAAAATTGTTAGTACCTTTACTTTTTGTTCCCATTCGATATTATCAGGCATTTGATTGTTAGATTCACCATCGAAAACATTCTAAAAAAACATAGATTTAATACGCTATTTATTATTATTATTACACAAATACACACACGTGCATTAAAAACAAGCATTCTGGTGTTGGCTGTAAAGGCTTCCCACCAGACCTAAATGAATTATATATTGAATATTTTTTTTGCAACAGAGAGCTATCATATTTATTAGATATGTCATTGTATTTTTGTGTTTATACATTTTTGAATAAAAGTTTAGTATACTTATATAGAATGAAGGTCAATATACAATATATTATTAATTTTATTACTAATAGTGTAATCATTGTTTTTGTATCTGCTTACAATATCTTCATCCAAACAGTCTCGCACGAAGTGAAAAATTATGATTTATGTTTTATTAAGTTGTTTGTCAATGTGAAAAATGTAGGAAAAACCTCTTTTTATATAATGTTGATATTAGGGTTCTGACGCGTGATAAATCCTATTATATCTATTTGTATAGTACTATTTTGATTTTTCGTTAGATATTTTTCATTTATTTGAGAAAGTTCGATAATTCTGTACAAAAAGTTATGTCTTAAGTGTGTGGCAATGTATTTTAAAATTATTTGAGACCTTATACTGCTATAAAATCAACACAGAAATAAAGGTAGTTCCGTCAATATATTTAAAATTCATGAATATATATGTCTACTTACATTATGATTTTCCATCTTTCTCTTCAGAGTTGAAAGGATGATGAGGTCGATAAGAAAAAAAAGCGAACGGTAGACGCGAAGACGACAGGAGAGAGAGAAAACTAGCTACCGATAGGTCTGAGAGCTAGTGAGTGAGTGAAGAAATTTCTTCCACCGAGAGTGATATAAAGCATTTTCGCCAAGCTCACTCAGGGGGGCCTAGATTTGGCGAAGAGGTCGTTAACGCCTTATTGGCCGTCGCCAAATCTAGGCCCCCCTGAGTGAGCTTGGCGAAAATGCTTTATATCACTCTCGGTGGAAGAAATTTCTTCACTCACTCACTAGCTCTCAGACCTATCGGTAGCTAGTTTTCTCTCTCTCCTGTCGTCATCGCGTCTACCGTTCGCTTTTTTTTCTTATCGACCTCATCATCCTTTCAACTCTGAAGAGAAAGATGGAAAATCATAATGTAAGTAGACATATATATACTGCTATGATACCACATCTCCTTTCTTTTGCAGGACACGAAATCATACGTGTTGCAAGAAAAATCCCTCAAGAAAAATATCCGTTTTAACCTTTTAACGGCCAATGTTCCCAATTGGGAACATACTTTTGATTAATTCAAAAAAAATATTTCTCTTTAACGAAAATAGCTGATTTTTTTCCCCTGAACATATAAGGTTCTGAACTTAATTTAGAAAAGACAAAAGTTATTCGATTCAGCTCTTATCATATCAATTTATTATTCTAAAATCACCCATTTTCAAGGGAAATTATCTGTAAGTTTATGTTTTAATTATTAAAATAGTTTTTGTAAACATACATGCATCTCAATTTTTTTTTAATTGTAGAATATTGCTAAGAATGATAAGAAATGCTCAATGAGAGAAAAAAAAAATTTGTTTGAATTCCATGGAACTTTTCCTACGATTGTTCCCAATTGGGAACATTGGCCACTACTGACTATTCTAAAGTGAAATGCAGAGGAGTGGCATTCCGAAAAAACAATTTATTGCTTTTTCCTTCTCTCTGGTGTGTCTCAAAAGGAATAGAAAAGTATCAAATTTCACATTCCGATGTTTACATGCAGCACCCCCTTTTTTCTGTGACTGACCTTGCCCCCCCCCCCCTACGTTTTGAGTAATTTTGTTGGTATGTTGGTCTTTCAGTTCTCAGTTGATATCTGGTCTGGTCTTGTAACTTTCTACACTTCTTTTTACCACCTTTTTTGTTATACTATTAGCTTATTAGACTAAGTATGAGAGATTCTGATATATCACACCTCTCTGATGAAGAATTCGAAATGTGCCAGCTACTGCCTGATGAAAATGAGCGGGCTACAGATGAGGAAGATATCGATGACAACATGCTTGGCCCGGTCGTTCCTGCAGATGTTTGTGGATATCTGTGTTTTAAGATCACCACGTAGTTCATTTGTGGGTGAATTTGTAGATCCTATCAACATGCCTTCTACATCAAAATTGCCTTTCAAAGATCAGATAATTACCCAGTCAAAAAATAAGAAAACATCATGTGTCAAGTGCCAAAAGACTAAAATTCATGCAACCGAAGTGGAAAAAAAGTACTGCATTCGACAAAAATATAAGTGAACCAACTGAAGCAATCAGTCATAAGTTTCCTGAGCTAAGTGCAAGCCGACTCGATTGATATTTTTTTCAAATTTTTACCGCAAGAGTACCTCAGTTACTTGGCTGAGATGACAAATATTTATGTCGCACAACATGGATCGAATTTGAAAATTGAGTGGAAAAAAATCGCAAAGTTTTTTGGATTGGTTTTGCTAAGTGGGTATCACAGAATACCAAGTGAAAATGATTACTGGGGTACTTTCAGTAGACACAGCAGTACCGATCATCCCCACTGTTATGCCGAGAAATAACTTTAGAGACATAAAAAATAACTTCCATTTGATGGATAACTCTTTCTTACAACCCGGTGATAAGTTGGCTATCTATGATGAATTAAATAAAAAATTCACACACATTCGGTTTGGGTTGTTCCATGATAAACTAAGCATCGATGAATCAATAGTACCGTATTACGCTCATCATTCAAGTAAGATGTTTATATGGGGAAAACCGATTCGCTTTGGATTTAAAATTTGGATGATTTGCTCAAACAATGTGGTTTCCCCATATAAAATGGAAGTATATGCTAGTAAGCAGTCATCGGAGCCTGTGCCTTTAGGTACCAGAGTTGTAAATAATATTTTCTCTCTCTTTATATTTTTAAATAATATCTTTTAACTTACCAAGGGATCCATACAAAAACCTAAATCCGTATATATGTATTCTTTTGTGAATTTTAGACCAGCATTTCAGCTCATCATGAGCTCTTTATTATAATACAGATATACATGCTTTTGAGTATATTCGAGAGAGATTTATTTCCATCATTTTTAAAATTCTGTATGTATATTCTTTAATTTTTAAAGAATTTTTAAGAATTTTAAAGAAAAAATTTATTAAATGATGACGAATTTTGCATCATCCTGTAAGATGGCTTCACTGCGAAAATTATGTTTAGTCAGATCCGGCCAATGTTCCCAATTGGGAACATTCAAGAAAACGCATAGGGAAATTTTTTTTCTTCAATTTCTCGATTGATATCTCTTAACTAAAAAATCAGAAGGAGAAATTAACAAAAAAAATAATGAAAATCACTTGGAATCTGAATTCGGCCGGTAAAAGGTTAATGCGGAACAAATCACATATACAGCTCGGATACGAACGGAGGTTCTGATAGATCCGTCAACCAGATTAATAGCGGCTATGGCATTTTTGCGAGCATTGTTGCGGCAACTGATAGATGAAACAACTAACGGCTTGCATCCTGATGACAGAATTCGGTAAATATTCACTATATATAAAAATTACACGTATAGCTAACTAGACATATGAGCAACTATTTTTGGTTTGAATAATTGATTATTTTCTTCCTGTTTCCAGAATCGTTATGACATCCGACAGCTTGGATCGACCTATCTCCACATCGCTTATTCCTGTGGCCTCGCTCACAATAGAATCACTGTTGGCAGTGATAATGAAAGTGCTGCAGAGCAAGAACGCCATCCCTTTAAATGACCCGTCTCTCAGATTTGACGTCATCACTGTCAGATTACCACGAGGTGGGGGTGGTCCAAGACGTAAGATTGTCAACATATCGACCGACCGGCTGACAAAGAAGTCAGTTATAAGCGTACCACAAGATGGACTGTGTTGTGCCAGGGCCATAGTCGTGGGTAACGCCTACCTTAAGAATCATCCTAAACTTTCGAGTATAAGAGACTCAAGAATAAACATACAGAAGGAAATGTCCATTGAGTTATATCAAAAAGCCGAAGTTCCCATAGGTCCTTGTGGATTTGATGCCGTCGCCAAGTTTGCCGAAATTCTAGATGTCCAGATATTCGTCAAGTCGTCAGAAGAATTTTATCGAGTAATTTTTATTACTAAAAATATTATTTAATGAGCGTTATATATATGAATGTTATATATTTAATTTTGAATATTCTTTTTATAATTTTGTACTTATGTTTTTTTTTAATGAAGGTTGTGTTCAAGACGGCTAAGAAAGACAAGAAAATATTTTTGTTACTTCACAATGGACACTACGACCTCATCACATCTCCTAAAGGATTCCACGGCACTAATTTCTACTGTGTGGACTGCGACAAGGCCTACGACCATGTCCAGTATCATAAATGCGCAGTCCGATGTAACACCTGCTTTGACGATTCATGTACGGTTGGGACATCTCAAACCTGCGAGGATTGCCACAGGACATGCAGATCCGCTGACTGCCTTGCAAGACACAAGAGTCTTGGAGGCAAAAACACCACATACTGCCAGCAATTCTACGAATGTCCGACATGCAAGAAATTTCTCGTAGAAAAAGAGCGGTCCCGAGGTAAACACGTTTGTGGCGAGAAGTATTGCAGCAACTGCAAGAATTTCCATCATGACGAACGACACCTCTGTTTCCTCAAGAAGAAGAAGGTGAAAGCCCCCTCCGACAAGCTCGTCTTCTTCGATTTCGAGACGGATCAATCTTCAGGCGAACACGTGATCAACTTTGCCGTGGCACAATATGCGGATGGCCAAGGGGTTGTCTTCAGCGGATATGACAGCATTAACGAATTCTGTGCCTGGCTCTTCCGAAAAGAACATAAGGGGTACACCGCAATAGCCCACAACATGA